>NC_037675.1:38966874-39217312 GCF_003255815.1 Theropithecus gelada | reverse complement strand
TCAATAAACATAATCCAGCATATAAACAGAACCAAAGACAAGAACCACATGATTATCTCAATAGATGCAGAAAAGGCTTTTGACAAAATTCAACAGCCCTTCATGCTAAAAACGCTCAATAAATTCGGTATTGACGGAACGTACCTCAAAATAATAAGAGCTATTTATGACAAACCCACAGCCAATATCATACTGAATGGGCAAAAACTGGAAGCATTCCCTTTGAAAACTGGCACAAGACAGGGATGCCCTCTCTCACCACTCCTATTCAACATAGTGATGGAAGTTCTGGCTAGGGCAATTAGGCAAGAGAAAGAAATCAGGGGTATTCAGTTAGGAAAAGAAGAAGTCAAATTGTCCCTGTTTGCAGATGACATGATTGTATATTTAGAAAACCCCATTGTCTCAGCCCAAAATCTCCTTAAGCTGATAAGCAACTTCAGCAAAGTCTCAGGATACAAAATTAATGTGCAAAAATCACAAGCATTCTTATACACCAGTAACAGACAAACAGAGAGCCAAATCATGAATGAACTTCCATTCACAATTGCTTCAAAGAGAATAAAATACCTAGGAATCCAACTTACAAGGGATGTAAAGGACCTCTTCAAGGAGAACTACAAACCACTGCTCAGTGAAATAAAAGAGGACACAAACAAATGGAAGAATATACCATGTCCATGGATAGGAAGAATCAATATTGTGAAAATGGCCATACTGCCCAAGGTAATTTATAGATTCAGTGCCATCCCCATCAAGCTACCAACGAGTTTCTTCACAGAATTGGAAAAAACTGCTTTAAAGTTCATATGGAACCAAAAAAGAGCCCGCATCTCCAAGACAATCCTAAGTCAAAAGAACAAAGCTGGAGGCATCACACTACCTGACTTCAAACTATACTACAAGGCTACAGTAACCAAAACAGCATGGTACTGGTACCAAAACAGAGATATAGACCAATGGAACAGAACAGAGTCCTCAGAAATAATACCACACATCTACAGCCATCTGATCTTTGACAAACCTAACAAAAACAAGAAATGGGGAAAGGATTCCCTATTTAATCAATGGTGCTGGGAAAATTGGCTAGCCATAAGTAGAAAGCTGAAACTGGATCCTTTCCTTACTCCTTATACGAAAATTAATTCAAGATGGATTAGAGACTTAAATGTTAGACCTAATACCATAAAAATCCTAGAGGAAAACCTAGGTAGTACCATTCAGGACATAGGCATGGGCAAAGACTTCATGTCTAAAACACCAAAAGCAACGGCAGCAAAAGCTAAAATTGACAAATGGGATCTAATTAAACTAAAGAGCTTCTGCACAGCAAAAGAAACTACCATCAGAGTGAACAGGCAACCTACAGAATGGGAGAAAATTTTTGCAATCTACTCATCTGACAAAGGGCTAATATCCAGAACCTACAAAGAACTCAAACAAATTTACAAGAAAAAAACAAACAACCCCATCAAAAAGTGGGCAAAGGATATGAACAGACATTTCTCAAAAGAAGACATTCATACAGCCAACAGACATATGAAAAAATGCTCATCATCACTGGCCATCAGAGAAATGCAAATCAAAACCACAATGAGATACCATCTCACACCAGTTAGAATGGCGATCATTCAAAAGTCAGGAAACAACAGGTGCTGGAGAGGATGTGGAGAAATAGGAACACTTTTACACTGTTGGTGGGATTGTAAACTAGTTCAACCATTATGGAAAACAGTATGGCGATTCCTCAAGGATCTAGAACTAGATGTACCATATGACCCAGCCATCCCATTACTGGGGATATACCCAAAGGATTATAAATTATGCTGCTATAAAGACACATGCACACGTATGTTTATTGCAGCACTATTCACAATAGCAAAGACTTGGAATCAACCCAAATGTCCATCAGTGACAGATTGGATTAAGAAAATGTGGCACATATACACCATGGAATACTATGCAGCCATAAAAAAGGATGAGTTTGCGTCCTTTGTAGAGACATGGATGCAGCTGGAAACCATCATTCTTAGCAAACTATCACAAGAACAGAAAACCAAACACCGCATGTTCTCACTCATAGGTGGGAACTGAACAATGAGATCACTTGGACTCAGGAAGGGGAACATCACACACCGGGGCCTATCATGGGGAGGGGGGAGTGGGGAGGGATTGCATTGTGAGTTATACCTGATGTAAATGACGAGTTGATGGGTGCAGCAGACCAACATGGCACAAGTATACACATGTAACAAACCTGCACGTTATGCACATGTACCCTACAATTTAAAGTATAATAATAATAAATAAATTTAAAAAAAAAAAAAGAAAGAATAGGATACTGAAAGGAATGGTGGTGGGGTTTCCAAAGAGTGGAGTGCAACTACTACACAAACTTAAGTCAGAAGCTCCATGGATATAGATAAGTAAAAATAAGGAAGAGAATCTTCAAGTTGATTAGAATTAGAGAAAAATTAGGAAACATCTGCGCTTAGTAAGCAACCAATCTGCATAGTTGACCCAGTTCTTTTACTGAGGGTAGAACTTAAGGGTGGTTTTATACCCACACCCATGACATACATAAATTTTGGCTCTAGGTGAGCTCTTCTCCTATCTAATAGAGAGCTTTGTAACTTTTTTATATATGTTTATGAATTATACAAGAAAAACCTGAGGACGGGCCTAAGAATGCTGTAGGTCATTTTGGCATACTGGCTTTGCATCCCCAATGAGGAAAAATGTCAGCCTGTGAACTGTATTCATAAATATGCCAGAAAGCATATCATTGTGGGACCTGGCATGGCCATAGCTTGGCTCGTATTCAGTCAGGAATGAAACAAATGATAGAGTGCCTGGAGAGACTATTTCTTGCATATTGGAGATCTTAAAGAGCTGAAAGCTCCTCTGGATGCATTTTTGTATTATCTCATCCAACATCAAACAGAAATCCCAAGGTTTGAAAAACAGAAGATAGTAGTTTATTCATCCTCTCAGGAACTCCCCAGGGGAGAAAATTAAGAGGGAGGCAGATTTCAGTGCAACATATGGAGATTTTTACCACCCTCAGAGCTGTCTAAAGTGAGAGTAAACTAACAGCTTTGCAAATACTGAAATTTGTTTCCTTTGCAGCAGGAAAAGGAGAAACTAGATCTTAGTCTTCAGCAGTGATTTGGGATGGAAGGGAAGTGATGACCTCTAAGTTCTATTCTGATGATAAAATTTGATGATGTAATTTTTTCTTGGTGACTCAGAGGAACATGATGCGTGTGAATCACTGTAGTGCCCAGAGATGCAATGAGGTCCTTACAGTTTGTGAGGTGACTTCAGCTGCATTTGCCTATCTTATGTTACTCCAGGCAGCAGTGCTTTTGCTGTTAACTTGTATTCTTTTCCCTCCATTCTATCCATGTCCCCGCCCAGGCTGGTCAACTAATACACTACATATTACCCACCCTCATCTCAACAGAAATCCTTAGGAACAGGAAGCAAATTTACTTTTGGTACAAAGAGCAGTGCTTTGACCCAAGAATTCCATCACTGTGGCTCTCAATGAAAATTTGGGGAATAGATTATGAGTGACTTTTAGGAGAGAATGCTACTCTTTATTTACCACAGCTTAGAAAAAAATCTCTGCCCCATGCGTTCACCCACATAGCCATATAGACTCTTTGCTCATCTCTGAGAATAACATTTAGTGCTAGATTCTTCCTGTAGTTTGAAATGTCAACTGTCTCTTTCCTGTCTTCCAAATGCTTACTCATCTGTTTAACTCCCATTTAAATATCTGTTCTGGGATGCTTTCCTCGGGCATAATTAACTACTCCTGTGTGCTCTTTTAATTAACTACATACTTCTATTATTCAAATTTCATATTTTATCATAACTATTTGTTCCCATTTGCTTCCTCAGTTAACTCAGAGCTTCTTACAGACAAAGTAGCCCACCTTCATAAGCCCACCTCCATTATATATAATGCCCAGCATATAATGGGTGCTCAGTAGACCCTGGGTGGCTGGGTGACTGAGTGAGGTAAATTTGTGTGTCTCCCTCTGATGAAGAAAAGCACATAGCTTTAAGGCATTTATCTCAGGCAGCATTTTTACCCACTTTCTAATTCTCAACTTTGCTCTAGACCTAAAAATATGACATCCAAATTAGTGGGTCATGTATTACTACAGTGAGGTTTGTTGGTGGTACACACACACAAACAGATACACACACACACACACACACACCCTCAAACATCCCTATTAAATTTTAAATCTTTTTATATTTTGACAGATTTTGAGAAAACCATTTGTTATCACTTTAAGGATCATGCCTTTACAAGATTAATGTATTGTACAGAAGCCAATTTTCTTATTAGGTTTAAGATGGCCACAGAATTATATGAGGTACAGTCCACCAGACAGCTTCAGGCTCTGAATTTGAAAGGACATGCAGCTACAGGAGAAATTTATCCACAGTTTAATAATCACTAATATATAAATACATTAGATGTGGGTCACCACATGCACTGCTATCAGGGATGCAAACACTGTCTCTTCTCATCTGTCATCAAATCATTTAAAATTTTATACCCAAAGAACAGTTTAAGTCTCAATTATTGAAAAACAATTATTAGTTTAATTAAGTCTGTACATCTTTACTATACTATGAAAAGAAAATTACAAAAGGTAAGCTTGGAGCTTGAACCTTAAAAAATAGTTCAATTAATTAATTACATCGATTTTCACATAATAAATACGACTGTATCATATTATGCCATTTTTCTGCCTTACTGATTCACTGCTAGGAATTCATGAGATAGGTTTTGGCACTTAAAATAGTGTTGGCCATTATTACACAAGCAAGAGGAGCAGGTTGATCATTGTCCACCATCCTCACATCCATCCTGGCTTATCTCTGCGTCCCCTCTGTAGTTTTCTGGGCCAAGAGAGTTGTGCCCCAGGGATTATGTCTCACTATTTAAGGACACCAGTGGTTGAAAGATGATTCCACATCACTTAAGCCAATGGAAGAACTTGATGGGGGAAAATATCAAATCAAAAATCTCCTTTTACCTCATTTATGTAAGCTACTCATTCCGAATCATGAATTTACAGTAACGTAAGACATTCCCAATTATGTCAGAGAACAGTTTTCAAAACAAAAGCCATTAAAATTCAAC
This sequence comes from Theropithecus gelada, assembly GCF_003255815.1. Taxonomy (NCBI): domain Eukaryota; kingdom Metazoa; phylum Chordata; class Mammalia; order Primates; family Cercopithecidae; genus Theropithecus; species Theropithecus gelada. The sequence continues at coordinate 39,212,142 of NC_037675.1, read as the reverse complement.
GTCTTTTTTTAAATTGAACTTTTAGAGCCCTATTTAGATAAGGGAATAGTGGCTTTTGAATGAAGATAATACAACTCTGAAGATAAATAATATACTTGTACAGCAATGATAAATTTCATTTAAGTAAAAGATAGGTGTGTGTGGTTTTTTTTAAACCAATTGGTCTTAAATAGATGCTCCTCATTACGACTTTTTCACTAGGATTTTTAAAACTAGGTTATAAACTGCTTTTTTGAGTAATTTCAAGGCACTTGAAAAGATAAACTATCTTATAGGTTATAGCTAGTCTTTAACTTGTTAACAGTTTGACAAATTTGTAAATTGACTGAAGCTCAGGATGAACTTTTCCCAAGTAGATAATGTTTTACATAGGGTTGGTCCACAGGTAGACCCGTAGAAAAGTTTTTAAACTTTAGTATACAAGAAATGCCACTAGGTTGTGTTAAGATGTAAGTACTACAAAGATTATGAAAGATTATGATGACCTTACACGTGATTCAAGATAACATATTGCTTTTTTATAATGACATGGTATTTGTTTATATATCCAAATCAAAATAACTCTCTAAATTTTCTTATTGCAAACATCTCAGGTCAGTGTATCCAAAGAGGAGGATGGATTTGTCCCATTTCTCGTGCCACAGCTGTGCTAGTGTCCTCAGTAGGGACTTTACCTATTGCATAATTAAGTGCTGAGCATTCACATAGCAATGCCTTAGACAAAAATGGATCCTTAATTCCACATTCAGATATCTGGAGCATGTGTACTTCACAATGCGAGACAAGATCCTGCTCCACACTGTGGCCTTGCAGGTGTTTCACTGAGTTGGAACAGGGGCGGCTGCAGGGAGTGAAGAACCACGGTGGGATTTGAGGGAGAAGGGAAGAAGCACTGGGGTGGTGGGGGAGAGTAGTTGGGAGGGGACACTGGGCTGGGGGAATTTCAAAGAGGGGAGGAAATTAGATCCTTTATTTCACACAGTACAACTGACCCTCTAGTACTACTTACTGTATATTTTCCAAAGATGACACGTCAGAAATGTTTTGTCTTCCTTTGTCTTTTGCTTCCATATCTTTATCTACCTCCACTGTCTATGTCAACGTTGTTCCAAATTATATATTTGCCTGGATCATCAACACTTAATAAGGCAAGGTGGAGAAACAGAGACCCAAACCTGCCGAAGAAGGGGCAGTAGATGGAGGGAAAAAGCTGAAATTGGGAGAGAAGGTCAAACTGAAGACAGAGTCTACAGCAGAAGGGAAGTGGAATGAGCTATGCCAGCAGAAAGGGAGTTCCAGAATGACATGTGGATGAGTAGGAGGGTGTAAGCAAAAAGAGAGTGTGAGTTAGAGTTATTCTCTACCAACACTGGTACAGTAATTCTCCCTCTACTCTGTGAGGATTGGAGATTTAAGGGCCATATGCTCAGCATTTAAATTATGTGATGATCATGGAAGATTGCACATCTAGGTAAGGGTTGACACACTGAAGTCCTTGGACATGCTAAACAAAAAGCATAAACAAAAGGATGTCTGTGCCAGACATTCACTGAGCTAATGGTCAAGAAATCTGAATCTGAGAGTTAGCCTCAGCCTTGCCCCACTAACTCTCTGTGTGATTTTGGAGTAAGTCTTTGAATTTCATTATCAGCGTATTGGAGAGCAGGACGAAACTGCCTCATCTCTTAAAAATCTTTACCACTCTTCTTCAAGTAGGTTTCCTATTTCTTGGCTGAGCAAACACAGTTTTGCTGGATTATTAAACAGTCCATAGGTAATGATTCCAAAACGGAATGAAATGGACTTGAGCCATTGCACAATAGATCTCATTAATGAGTCTCTGCAAGTAAGGAAAATCCTAATCTGTAATCACAGAGCCACCTGCAGATGTCAGATTGCTATTTTTCTATTTAATAATTTCTACATATAAACTCTTATCCATATTCTAAATACTAGGATTGATATAATGAGGCAGTTATTCAAAATAGACTTAAGCAAATAGTCATAATTATCGTAATTTTACTAATATAGTTATTGACTAAAACAACAGAAATCAGTTTAGCAACTGCCATATTCCCATTCTTTAAAAAATTTTCCATTATGGAAGTTATTGTACATCTCCAGTGTTATCAAAGTGACTTTCATCCATTACAAGGTATATTCTAAAATCTTTATTATAATTTTATTACCTTTCATGAGTCATAAAATCTTTCTAAAATTTAAACAAAAATGAGGCATGACAATAGTTTGATTTTCTGGTGAAATATTATCTCTGTGTTAAAAATGGATGCTAGCATATATTGCACATTTATTTTGTGTAGGTTCTATGCCAGCCAGAACCCAGTGGATCCAATGAGGCAGGCAAGAATTATTGTTACTGTTTTGTTTTATGTGAGCATTTGAGTCACTTATTATGGGGCAAATGCTAGGTAAGTGGCAGAGCTAGGATTTTCCCAAAATCTATCTGATTAAATAAAATTATTCAAAAGAGGTAAGAAATGCTGGCCGTTTTCTGCGGTTTAAGATGCTTCAATTCAGGTCCTGGTTTGCCCACTGATACTCTGTAACAACCAGGTATCTATAGCCCTCAGTACCTTGAAGCCTGACTCAGGGACTCCAGCAAGTCCTCTGCCTATAGATTTGAGATCATGCTACATGACAGGGAGTCACTAATTAGTAGAGGCACCTTGATAATCTGCCCCCATTCTTTCTCTTGCCTTTTGACATACAGAAGCCAGTAAAATTTGTTCTGTCTTCTTAGGGAGTCTGTGAGAGGTTGAGACCCTTTCATCCTCATAGATTTCATGGTAATTCCCTGCCATTTGAGGCAGTTTCCATGAGGGTGAAAATTGGTGTTATTGTTTGGGGACCTCTGGGACACCCTTATTTTTTAAGGGAAGAGAGTCTGGTTCATAGGGCTTGCTTACGTCAGAGTTACAAAATGTATGACCTGGTTTTGTGGTCAGTCTGTGTGACGCTGAGTCATGATGTTGGCAATTTAGCAGCAGAGATGCAGCTTCACAGTGGTGATGCTCAGCCCGAGAGTAAGCAGCACAGCAACTCCTGCCACTTTCCACCATCACATTTTTTCTGTTTAAATAATGACAAAATAGTTAATTTATCGTACTTATAATATTTAGCTTAGCATACCTAAGTAAACAGAAATAGAACAAGGTTAACTATGCAAATCTTTAGGTTTAGTTATCTTAAAAAAATCTAAGAGTGTATGCTTCCTTATTTAATGGTGAGACATATGAGTCACCGTAGTACAAAATTAGTTGTGACTGAAAGGCTAGCTTTGAATAATTACATTCGTGACAAAAATAATGATATTACCATAATATAAATCTGCTCAGTAAAGGGCATTACTCACATAATTTTACAGTGCAAAGAAATCAGTGGTAGAATAGATGTTTGTCAGCTACTCGTTCAGAACCGGATATTCTTTATCCTAAATACTTTTATACTAAAAAATTTACACCTAGTAGTAGGCTTTCACTTTTAATTTTGCTACCAGAGAAAATCTCTTTACATGTATTATTCATTTTATATTAAGCATTCAGACATATTTTTATTTAACATTAATTATACTATTAATACAAATAACTGCCATGCTCAGGTTAATATCCTTTAATATTATAAGTTCCGTTGTTTATGTTATAGAGTGATATTAATTTTCAGTCAAATTTTATACTATGTAGTCACATCATTGTTTTTGCCATGGGTTCAATATAAAATTTATTTGTTAAAAATATTGATAGCTTTACCAGTGGTTAGGGTTTAATTTAAACACTAGATCGTTTACATAGGGTTTAAAAATGTACACCAATACACACAGTGTACTGTGATTTTAGACTCAGAGAAACTTATATTCAAATCCTATGTATGTCACCAATTAGCTGTGTGAGATCACGGAATCTAGTAATTGTTATAAAATATAAGCACTGGGCCCTGATGTGCAGATCACAGAGGGAGATCATCTATCAATAAGGCCCCAAGGACTGCTTCCTTGAAACTCTGTGCTACGATTTTAAGGGACACTGCTTCACTCCTTCACTCTTTACCAAGTATTTTATTGTCATTGTTATTTGTCTTTTCTCCTCTGTTTAAATTAATTTGCTACACAAATAATAGAGTTATCTATATAAAATACAAAAGAAGATTTTTATCTCTCCCCTGCTTAAAATCCATCTATCTGTTTATCTATTTATCCATCCATTTGTCTATTCTTTATCATATTGTCTCAGGTCATTTCAATGGTATTAATTTATAATTCACCTCCATAGTTTGATATTATTTAATATCTTATATTATTCAAAGGGCAGTACCATCAGAGAATAAAGAATTAAAAAGCAAAGATATTTTCCAGCCTTTATAATTTAAAGGAAAATTATACTGGACTATGAGGCCAGCACCTGCATTAATCATTTTGTGATCTATTCAAGTTCTTGGATTTAGAAATAATTAGTCAATATTGAATAAACTGTGCCTGTATTGTAATTTTTAAAAATACAGCATGATAAATCGTGTCACAACAAACCTTTTACACATCAATACAAGTAACTCCAGTTTTATCATATTTTAAAAAGTTCAAATATGATGAAGATGTTCTTGTAACAGCGCAGACGTGGGCACAGATGCTTAATGTTTGTTTGATTGTTCATGCATTTGTTTGGTACTGGAAAAGCTGTCCTGGATTCTCTGGCAAGATCTTTATTCTCTTGTTCCAGAACTGAGGGGCTTACTCATATATCCTAGATCTAGTCCACTGGAGGCCAAGACCCTGGGTTGCCACACTCACTAAAGGGAAACACAGACTTTGGACTTTAATATATAATGCAATACAAATCTAGAAAACAATATACTGGAAGGCACTAGAAACTATTTTCACTGTGATATTATAAAAAGAAAACTAAGAAAAAAAATCCTTTAGAATGTAATTTACATAAACAGTCAGGTTCTCACATCCTCAGTGCATTAAACACATACATTGAAATTGGTTTCTTCTGCATTTACTTTCCCAAAAATAAACAACTATTTTACTATAAATTATAACAAAATATGCAGACTCTAATCAATACAGTCATTTCTACTCCTGTGGGGAGCCAAGAGCATGTTCCTCATAGAGGAGTTTTTGTTTCCTCCTACCCTGCCAACATAGAAATGGGGTACAAGCCCATGGGCGCTTGTCTTCCCTCTTTTCACTCTCTTCTGTCTTCCTCAGTGTTGTTGCTCACAGCTCTTGCCTCAGAATTGTTCTCAGAATAGATCACATAGGTTCAGATGTAAACAAGTCATTAAAGAGCTTAAATATCTTGAGTTTCCAAAAGTGTGCCCCTTAATAGTAGAACATACATTTTAAATTAAAGCAGAGCTTCTCAAACTTAATAAACTCCCAGAAACACGCAGACTCCTTGTGAAAAAGGAACATTCCTAAATCCATCTCTTGCATATTCCAACTCAGTAGATCTCAGGTGGGATCAAGGAACCCAGGTGACTCTGAAAATTAACCAAACTTAGAAAATACTGATCTAAAAAATGACTCTTTGGTTGTAGATTTCAGGAATCAAATGAGTAAGTCACAGGTTCTTTCTGACAAAGCTGTTAGAGAATTGTGGTCATGGTATTAAAATTATTTACTCCAGGAAAATGGAGAGCTAGACTGGCGTGTTTTGCAATTTTAATACAAAATAATTGCCCTGATCGTCTTTAAGACTGGACTTTCCATTTCCTATTTTAGCCAGCTTTATACCTAACAAATAAAATGAAGGACATCTCACAGGAGCTAGTATTTCCTGCCCCTTAAAATTAAATGTAGCTATGAACATTAAAACAACTTCTACTTAAGACCATTTTACAAATCAGTTAGAAGCTAACCCCTAGTGTTTAATAAGACATTTTAAAAGGAACCTGTGCTGGAAGTCAGCATCTTAATTTTCAAAATGGAGATTAAGGATGGAAATAAAAAATGATTATGGGAGCAAATTGAGTGTGACATGGGAACAATTTAGAGTCTCTTGGGAAATAATGCTTGGGAAAGATTATTACTAGAGTATTTTGGCTTATTTTCCTGTTCTGAGATGTGGGACACTAAATTTAAGTTTTATGTCATGAACTATAGACTACAGAGCTACTTTTTCTTCAACATTCATCTAATATTAAATGAGTTTGACCTTGTGTGAGACCCAGGGAGATATTCTACTTTGCATTCTACTTTGCATTCATAGTATCAAGAAGTTTAAAGAAGTGAGTGGTAATGGAAATCTGAAATGCTATGTGATTAATGTGATTATTTCATTTGTTTACAATGAAATAAACTTTAATGTTCTCAGTCATTGTTTATTTATTTCAAGAAATTCAGTATTAGAAAATACGTCATGTTCGACTCTCCCACAAGGGAACTAGCTTAGTAAGATTGGGTGGTTTTATTGTTTATTATTATTGTTGTTTTATGAGCATAAACTTCATTAAAAGAATGGGAATGAAGTAACATTCAAGTTGTCTGTGCTTCTTTATATAACCAAAGACATATTCGCTCTGAACTAGCCACCAATTAACTTTGTGAACTTAGAAAAGTGAATTCAGGCCCTAGATCAGATTGCAGCTTCCTCATCTGTAAAATGAGAGTTAGATTGGAGAAACTTTAATGTCCTTTGTGGTTGTAACATGGTGTGGAGTGGTGCTCCCTGACTCCTGGTATAGCCGTGATGGTCAGTGCTGAGGTTGTCTGCAGAAGTTATATGAGGAAGTGTTTATGCTTGATACAGAGACATACTACATCTCCCTGGTAGGTCACATTTCATAGCACTTTATTTACATTAAATCATGTAATCCTCACAACAATGCTATAGAGAAGATGCTATTAATTTTGTTTCCGTTTTACAGATAGGGACTGTGAAGCACAGAGAGGTTAAGCAACAAGCCCTGAGTCACCAGCTAGTAACTGGCTGGACCAAGATTTGGATTCAGGCTGTCGAGTTCAAGTATTTGCATGCTTTACCCCTATGGTCTATTACCTCTCTGCTAGTTTATGGGAAGAGCAGGTTTAGATCTCATTGCTAAATCTGGGACTGGCTGTGATATTCACGTGGGGTCAATAACTTTATTGAGAAGATAAAACAGAGTTACTAGTTTTACCTAGAGGAGCAGAAATGCAAAGTCAGTTGCAGAAAACCAAAATGGTATCATACCAGGCACGGACATATTGGCTGCCAAACATCTGTCAGTGGCCCAGTCAAGGCTGTGGGGCGATTCCAACATCCAAATCAGATGATGCCTCTAATTTCACAATCCCGCATACATTCTTAATAAACTGTTGCATTTGTAAAAGAAAAAAAAATACCAAGACCACTAAAAATGCTGTCATGATAATAAACTTATAAACCCAACACAGTGTGTCTATAACTTGTGCCTTAACTTTCTCCAGAAGTACTAAGTCAAATAACAGCATTGAGTGTGATCAGCCTAGTTTTGATCTTACTTTAATGGAATTCTTTTTATGTTTCACTGTTAGATATATTTTGTGTTAATTTTTGAAATGTATGTATGTGTGTGTTTAATGCTAAGAGTATTTCTTTATCTTCCTCTTTCCAAGAATTCTTATTAAGAATGTTTGTTTAATTTTACCAAATGCTTTTTGGTGGTTATCAAAGCAACCATACCTTTTTTTCTTATTCAACCATTGCTACATTCCACAACAGAGTATATTGGGCTGTTTTAAAAGAATACCTTGAGGAGTATTATTACAATTTCAAGAAAAAAATTAAACTTAATCCTACCAAAAAAACAGTTGTGTGAATCTATGATATAGCAGAGACCACTGAGGCAATTTTAGGACCACTATCCAAGGAATTTGAGCATATGCTGTTTTCTTCTTTGTCTTTCTTTTTTTAAAATAGGAGAAAAGACACACAAATTTATTTAACGTGTATGCATAAGAGGCTTCAATATGGAGACTCTGTGTCTTTCAAAGATTGACTTATTATTAAATCATTTCCATAATTATCAAAAATATCTAGATCCATGAAACAAAATAAAATGAAGCAGATCAACTCTGTGAGAGTTTTGCTCTTAGGAAGTCTTATCCAGTAAGACACCAGTTTAAAAGATTGCCTCTCTGTATTGGAAGACGTGAGATGTGAGAAGGGGCAGCACATGACTATAAAGACTAACTACACAGCCATAAAAAGAATAAAATTATGTCTTTTGTGGCAACATGGATGGAGTTGTAGGCCATTACCCTAAGTGAAATAACTCAGAAACAGAAAGTCAAACACTCTATGTCCTCACTTATAAGTAGGAGCTAAAACACGGGTATGCAAGGAGATACAGAGGGGAATAATAGACCTGGGAGACTCCAAAAGGGAGTGAAGATTCAACAATCACCTATGGGCACAATGTTCACTATTCAGGTGATGGGGACCATAAAAGCCCAGACTCCTATGCAATATATCCATGTAACAAAACCACTTCTATCCCGTGAATCTTAAAATTCAAAAAAAAAAAAAAAAAGAAAGAAAAAAAGAAAACTCCATGATTTTTAAAGACAGAGTACTCTAAGAGAGTAAAGGACAAAACTGAGTTTCCCCTCAGTTCAGAGGTATATTTTCTGTGAAATTAATTTTTTTATTGGAATTATTATTATTATTATTATTATTATTATTATTTTTGAGACGGAGTGTTGCTCTTGTTGCTCAGGCTGGAACACAATGGTATGATCTCAACTCACCGCAACCTCCACCTCCACGGATCAAGTGATTCTCCTGCCTCGGCCTCTGGAGTAGCTGGAGTTACAGGCATACGCCACCATGCCCAGCTAATCTTGTATTTTTAGTAGAGATGGGGTTTCTCCATGTTGGCCAGGCTGGTCTCGAACTCCCAACCTCAGGTGATCCGCCTGCCTCAGCTTTCCAAAGTGTTGGCATTACAGGCCTGAGCCACCACACCCATTTGGAAAAATTTTAAATAGGATATATTAAAGGTGTACAACATGGTGTCTTTTTACATAAGTATACCTTTTGTAATGATTCCCATAATTGAGCTAATTAATATATCCATCAAACATATTCATCACCTCACATAATTACCTTTTTCTTGAGATTAGAAGATGTAAGTTCTACTTTCCTAGAAAATTTCTACTATATAAGGCATTATTAGTAACTACAGTTACCAAGCTACACATTTCATCTCTGTTATTTATCTCGTAACTGACAGTTTATACCCTTCGACTAATATTTTCCCATTTCACCGCTTCCCAGCCCCTGGCAATCACCATTCTAATCTCTGTTTATCCAGGTTTGATTTGTTTAGATTCCACTTACAAGTGATATCATGCCTTTCAGTGCCTTGCTTATTTCACTTAGCATAATGTACTCTAGGGTCATCCATGTTGTTCCAAACGTCAGGATTACCCTCTTTTTTAAGGCTAAATAATGTTCCATTGTATCTGTGTGTCTGTGTGTTTGTATATATATACACACACATACGTATGTATATATTATACAACTTACCTATTTATTTATCAACAAATTCTCGTTTTTGTATCTTGACTATTGTGAATAGTGCTTCAGGGAACTTAGGAATGCAGATATCTCCTTATGATACTGATCTCATTTCCTTCAGATGCAAACCCAAAAGTAGAACAGCTGAATCATATGACAGTTCTAATTATAATTTTTTTTTTTTTTAAGGAAACACCACACTGTTTTCCATAATGGCTGTACTAATTTACATTCTCTCCAACAGTGTACACCTTCCCCTTTTCTCCATATCCTTAATAATTATTATCTTTCTTTTTTTTGATAGTAGCCATTCTAACAGGTGTGAAATGATACCTCATAGTGGTCTTGATTTGCAATTCCCTGACGATCAGTGATCTCAAGCACCCTTTTATATACCTGTTGCCTATTTGTAGGTACTATTTGAAAGATGTCTATTCAGGTCCTTTGCCCATTTTTAATCAGGTTATTTGGATGTTTTTATTTTGTTTTGTTTTGTTTACTATTGAGTTGTAGGAGTTATTTATATATTTTGGATCGTGCACACTATTGGATATATGGTTTGCAAATATTTTCTCCCATTCTCTGAATTGGCTTTCCATTTTGTTGATTGTTTCTTTCACTGTGTTGTTAGTTTAATTTATTCCTACTTGTTTATTCTTGCTTTTGTTGCCTGTGCTTTTGGTGTCATATCTAAAAAAAATTTGCCCAGATAAATGTCATGAAGCTTTTTCCTTGTGTTTTCTCCTCATAGTTTTACAGTTTCACAGCTAATGTTTAAGTTTTTAATTAGTTTGGAGTTGATTTTCATATATGGTGTGAGATAAAGGTCTAATTTGTTTTTCTTCTTGTGGATATCCAGTTTTGCCAACACTGTTTATTGAAGAGACTGTACTCTCCCCACTGTATGTTTTGATATATTTGCCAAAAATCAATTGATCATTAATGCATATATTTATGTCTGGGCTCTCTATTCTGTTTATCAATGTCTGTTTTTGTGCAAATACCACGCTGTTTTGATTGCTATAGCTTTATAGTAGGTTTTGAAGTCAGGTAGTATCATGCCTCCAGTTGTGTCCTTTTTGCTTAAAATTCCTGCAGCTATTTAGAGTCTTTTTTGGTTCCATTTAAATTATAGAGTTACTTTTTCTATTTATGTGAAAAATGCCATTGGGATTTTGATAGGGATTGCATTAATCTGTAGATCACTTTGGGTAGTATGGATGTTTTAACAATATTAATTTTTCCAATTCATGAACATGAAATATCTTTGCATTTATTTGTGTCTTCTTCAATTTCTTTCATACATGTTTTCATGGTTTCTTCTTCAGATTTTGTTAGCATATAGAAATGAAACTGATTTTTGCATCCTTCAACTTTACTGAATGTATTAGTTTTACCAGTTTTTTGGTGGAGCCTTTAGGGTTTTTAATATATAAAATCATGTCATCTGCAAATACAGACAATTTTTCTTCTTTTCCAATTTAGATGTCTTTTCTTTCTTTGTCTTGCCTAATTGCTGTGGCTAGGACTTCCAGTGCTTTGTTGCATACAAGTGGCAAGAGTGGGAACCCTTGTCTTGTTACTTATCTTAGAGAAAGAGATTTTAGCTTTTGATTGTTTGGTATGATGTTAGCTGTGGGCTTGTCCCATACGACCTTTAAGGTGTTGAGGTACATTCCTTCTATACTTAATTTGTGGAGAATTTTTATCATGAAAGGATATTGAATTTTGTCAAGTGCTTTTACTGCATCTATTGAGATAATCAGATAATTTTTGTCCTTTATTATGTTAATGTAATGTATTACATTTATTGATTTGCAGATGTTAAACCAGTTTTTTTGCATCCCTGGGATAAAGCCCACTTGATCATTGTGTGTGATTCATTTAATGTGCCATTGAATTAGGTTTGCCAGTATTTTGTTGAGAATTTTTGCATCTATGCTCATCAGGGATATTGGCCTATGATTATCTACATATGGTTCTGGATGTATGATACATTAATTTGCTACTGAATTTGGTTTGCTAGTATTTTGTTGAGAATTTTTACAACTATGCTCATTGGAGATATTGGCCTATAATTTTCTTCTCTTTAGTGTCCTTGTCTGGTTCTGGAATCAAGTTAATGTTAACCTCATAAAATGAGTTTGGAAATATTCTCTCTTCTTCAATTTGTTGGAATAGTTTGAGAAGGATTAGTATTAGTTCTTCTTTTAATGCTTGATAGATTAATTATTTTCTTATAGATATCCTTTGCTCCTGGAAAATAGATGGAAGAAACACTAAAGCCATTGACTATTGGCAAGGACTGAATTCTTATGTTCTCCTTTGACAGTTGTCAGAGCCTGCACACAATAGGCATCAAAATGGGGGAATTTGCTTTCTTGGTGGAAGGTTACATAACTTTTAACAATTTAGGTGTTAGAAAAATTCCTCTGAGAACTCAGACCTGAATGTAAGACTGTAACAGGAAATCCTTCACAGGCCTCCTTTACTCAGCCCGCAGCTCTTAACACCTCGTGGGAGGGGGAGCATGCAGGTGAGTGGGTACAGGGGCTAGATGAGTGCTTCTGGATGGCAGCAGAAGCAGAATTCTGTGTGGCCCCATGGCAGTGTCTAGAAGGGGAACTCATGACTCCTGGAGCCCCAGAGGGCCATGTGTTACAGTGCTCTTTTAGCTTTGCCATCCACCAACATCTTAAGTGTTAAACAGCGCAGTGTGACAGCCCTCTGTATCCTAAGCTCTTGTTCAGCATTCAGGAAGAATCAGGTCGCATGAATGAATTGAAGATGGTAAATATGGGAAATTTTATTGCCAATGAAAGTGGCTCTCAGAAGGATGGAGAGCTGGAAAGGGGATGGAGGGGAAGGTGGTCTTTCCCTGAAGTTCGGCCGTCCCCAGTGGCTGTGTCCTCACCCAAATCTCACTTTGAATTGTAACTCCCATAATTCCCATGTGTTGTGGGAGGAACCTGGTGGAAGATAATTGAATCATGGGGGCAAGTTCACCCATACTGTTCTCATAGTAGTGAATAAGTCTCACGAGTGCTGATGGTTTTATAAGGGGCAACCCCTTTCGCTTGGTTCTTATTCTTTCTTGTTTCACAATGTAAGACGTGACTTTTGCATTCCTCCATGATTGTGAGACTCCCTGGCCATATGGAAGTGTAAGTCCATTAAAACTCTTTTTCTTTATAAATTATCTGGTCTTAAGTATGTCTTTATCAGCAGCATGAAAACAGACTATTAGACCAGCCAAACTCTTCTCTGGGGTCCTGCCACCAAGCCATCCCTCTGAAGTCAAGCTGCTTCTCTCTGACATTTGGCTGCTGTTTCTCTCTGATACCCGGCTGCTTCTTCTCTTCTCTCCTTCTCTGCTGCTTCTCAGCTTGTGGAGCCTGGGTACAGGATGGGGGGCGGGGTGGGCCAGGTGCGTTTGGAAAAGGCAACGTTTGAATGGGAAAACAGGCATGTAAAGTTCTCACTTTGCATCACAGTTCCAGGCTTGAGGGTAGGGCCCACAGTATATCATTTAGGTTGAATATATGGGTTTAGAATTCAGCAGCCCAGTTCTGCCACTAGCTAGCTAAGCAACCTTAACTTAGTCACTTAACTTCTCACAGGCTTCAGTTTTTTCGTCTGTAAAGTGGGTATAATAATACTCGTGTTCCCAGGGTGAAGTAAACAAGGTAAAGTGATTAGGTCAGTGTCTTGTGCATAGTAAAGTACTCAGTAAGTGTTAGCTAAGTATGTCTATACATCCACCCATGTATACATTATGAAACATTTTCAGAGCCTCCAGAAACTATTAGAAATATCTTGTTGAGTCCTCTGGTTCAAAGGATAAGTGCCCTGAGACACAAAATGAATTGCAAAATCCAGCGAATCCAGCTAATCCCCACTCTTTGTGTCAAGCGGTACTGTACCTGAAAGTTTTAAAGCCAGGGGAGTGTTTCTTATTATGAAAATTTACTAAAGGGCATGTCTTCCCTAGTGAAGAGTCACCTTTGCAGTACAAAGGTGTTCCTCATAGGAGGATCATACTTCTTTCTGGCCTATAAATTAATTACAAACTTTGCCATGAGAAATTCTACAAAAAAGAGAGGAAAATAGCATAGGTATTCTGCTCCTCCTCAAAGTAAAATATTACCACGTTTAAAATTAAAAATTAAGTGTTGATTGAATTATTAATGATCAAATTAAATATCATTAAATTAAGTATTGGTTAAATTAAATATTGATCCAAAATGACTCTAAAATTAATTTCTCTTAAGCAAGACAATAGGAAGACAGCCTGGTGAACCGTAATTACCATACTTGGGAGCAATGGGCTTTATTCTTGGCTTCACCTTTTCAAGCCTGTGGAATACTTCAGAGATTCTTCTTCTTTTTTTTCCTTTGAGACGGAGTCTCGCTCTGTCGCCCAGGCTGGACTGCAGTCGTCCAATCTCGGCTCACTGCAAGCTCTGCCTCCCGGGTTCACGCCATTCTCTTGCCTCCGCCTCCAGAGTAGCTGGGACTACAGGCGCCCGCCACCTCGCCCGGCTAACTTTTTGTATTTTTACTAGAGACGACGGGGGGATTCTTCTTAACTAGCTGTGAGATATGGGTAAGTCACCTACTTCGTTGGCCATTGGTTTCCACTTCTGAGAACTGGGCAGGTTTGGCCAACAGATGTTAGCTCCCTGGCAGCTCTCACATTCTTCAATTCCATGTTGTGCTAAGGCAGGCTGCATCACACAGCTTTGTGGAAAGTCCTCCCTGAACTTGGCAGACCAGATTCTAGGACAATCAAAATGAGCAGTGAAGAAATCAGTCAGCTCTGAGCTTCACCTTGCTTCTAAGTACAGGGACTGGACCAAATTCCCTTCCAGGACTACCGTGAGCCCTAGCATTCCATACCAGCTCTTGCCTTTGAAAAATTACAGTTAGGTTCTACTTGGAACTGCCAAATTAGTATAAAAATTAATATAAAGAACCAGCATCTGTGAATCTCTTCCTAATAGATGTATAACTGGATTTAAAGTCTCTGACACATTTAGACTGAGTGCTAAGTCACCCAACCATCTGGCTCTAGGACAGTTATGCAAAGAGCTGCTCTCCACCTGGGCACTGAGAGCATTAATGTTAACATCCTGCTGGGCAGGCACATGCAGAAACAGAGATGGAGATTGGCCCAAAGTCAAAAGCCAAAAAGATTTGAAAAACACTTGGACTGTCTAGTGAAAATTCTGTCTGTGAAGCAGTAAGCTTGAGGTAAAGAAAAGCCAAATGACTAGAGGAGGAGAATATAGAGTGAACATCAATGAAGAGATCCTTTAGCTTAGACTGAAGAGAATATGCTGAAGCTTTATCTGGCCTTTTGAAAATCCCTTCTCCTTCAGAGTTGTTAGGAAGAGATGACTTTGAAAATGTTCCTGATACCTGTTTTCATGTTAATGCTGCTGGTCACTATCACCTGATTCCTTTTATTGCCAGTTGGCATTTTGAAAATATCTGTTTGCCTGGGAAAATGTAGTCCCTGGATACATATTCATCATATATTTCTGCTTCAGAGGCAACTCACACCTTTAAGTTTGGTTACATTTCCTTAACCAAATACAGATTTCTATAGCTCCCAGGTGTCTGGAATAAATTTGATAAAAACAAGATTCCCACCCCTGTGCCAGGCTGTGAGTGACTGTTCTGCATTACTTGCTAGTAGAATAATCACTTGAATGGTGGATTACACTGCCATGCACTCAGTTTATGCATAGAAAAGTCCCCTCCTTCCATTTTCTCCACTTGCTCACTGATTCCATTGACAGGGAAAATGAAATATGTCATTTGGCAAGTAGAAATATGACTTTAAATCCAAGTATCATTGGGAGATGTGATGTTTTCACTGGAATTCAAGAGTTCAAAGAACCAGAGAATTTGTCCCTTCTTCATCTTTCACAAAAAAAGAGATTTTGATCTTAGATATTTCTATATCACCCTGAAAAAAACCCCAAACTTCTAAGAATACTAGAAATGTGTTAGCTATGCATTAAACTTCTACATATGTCATACTCCATGAGTTAGATGGGAAAACATGCCCTCTGCATTGTCTCAGCTCTTATACCTTCCGGGAACACAGGTTCTGATCAGTTTCTGGGCTGTGGCTCAACCCACATGTAGTGCAACAGAATAACAATAGGGAACAGCTGCTATTTTATTATCACCTGCTATTTTCCAGGCATTGTTTTAGGCATCCCTCATACATTGTTGCATTTAATCTTTATAATGCCTCTGCAAAGAAAGTATGAAGGAATATTTCCTATTTCATAAATGAGAAAAATGAGCTCTGTAAGTCTGAATCTTTCAAGAAACAGACATCTAGTTGGGATTAAAACTGCAAGAATCTTGTTAGGGAAGATGCCTGTGTTAAAGGAAATAGGAAGGGAGTTGGAAAGCCATCAGACCACAGTCAAGTTTGCTCCTGGATAAATGGGAGAAAGAAAAATGTACCCTCTAATACTCTGGACTCTAAGGAAGGTTCTGCAATGTTGCCAGGGAGTCCTTGAGCTAAGAACAGTCTACCAAGGAGTCCTTGAACCAAGGTTGCAGACCAAATGTTCCTTGTCTCCCAGGAATTGGTCTGCTTCAGTATCTGGGTGACAGATTTCAGTAGCTGGGACGTTGATTGAATCACTCTCCCTGAGGAAGGAGGTCTTCCATGTTCATTCTCACGGCTGTTCAACAGGTTCAGTCAGCTGAATTTGCACCGGATGTCACAGCTAGTTGGTGGCAAAGGAAAAAACCTGTCGGTCCAAGCCCTATCCTCAGACGTCCAGATGTATGTGAGTAGAATCCTAGAGGTGTCAAACACTGGGCGTAGGCCCCTTACATGTTCTCCATCTCACTCAGGCTCCAGAGCCTGCAAAGGCTGGCGCCATGAAGCCGCAGTACCCGGAAGCAGGAGACAGCTCCTGTCAGAGGCAGCCCGTTGCTACCTAGCATGCTGCTCTCCCACCGCTTTAATAATTTGTTATAAAACAAACAAAGTCACCAGGGGAATTGCTGCCAGTGGATAATGGCCTCCTGCCTTGCAATTAAGCGCTGACATTCAGCTTTGCCTCACCAGTCACAGTATATTGCTGCTTCCTGTCCCAGTGTTCTCACCCATGAGCGTTTTCTGCTAATCAAATTTATTATCCTATGCAGCTGATCTTGACATTCATTTCCTTTTCAGCTTGGTGGTGAAGATTTAGAGAACATAATTTTTAAGCTACCTGTTCTCTTCAGCCCAACATTCATATAGCCTACAAAGAAACACAATCTCTAAATAGAACAAAAAAAGCTCCAAAAGTTTATGTTGGTAAGATATCCCAGTTGTTAATGGGATTCAGTGGCAAGATAATCCTAGAAAGTGGATAAGGAAGTGGAGACTTGTGGAAGTTCTTTTCATGCCACCCTGAGCTGATTTCCTACTGACCCCTTGACTAGAGGTTCAGATCCATAAGCCTTGGCTTCTGATATGACATTCTGTGGAATCCCGTGGGATCCTGTGGGATCTAATACACCTGTCAATTCAAATAGTAACTATCCCGTAAGAGTTGCTACTTCCTTAGCAGCCCAGGAGCTTAGAACTGTGCATTGCCCCAAGCTCTGAAAAATCATATACCTATTCCCTTGGAAGAGGAGATAATGCACCATACCCTCCACAAGTATAACCAATTTTGAAATGTCTGAGCAAGAACTAGGAGGCTCAACTCATGAGGTCTCAATTCCCTTATCTGTAAATTGAAGGCAGTAGAGTAGGTGATATTATGGACCTTTTTAGATCTGAAAGACCATGATTTTGTGATAACCAGGAGGTCTTAAGGATAGGCATCAGGCACTCATCATTCTTCCCATTTCTCCACATCAGCCTCCTTCCTCCTAGTAATAATCTATCTTGAATGTCCAGACCCTCTCTACTGATTTAAGGTCTAACCCCTATTATCTGCTTTCTCTAGCCCACAACAGACTCCTCCTCTTCCTTCTCCTCCTCCTTATTGCCCCCCTAGTTTTCTCCCTTATCACTTTGTGACCATGTAAACCAGATTTACTCTCCAGCCTACTCTCAGAGACCCATTTTGTCCTTGCTTTCTACTTTCTTTGCCAGAGGAAAACAAAACAAATTTGTTATACAATTAAATGCTGACAACCCCGAGAAAGGTAAAAGGTCATTTTAAATTTACACTAAATTGTAAAAGACATAGAAAATTCTTTTCTGACCACAGAGGGGAAAACATAAGTTACGGAGTTGAGGAAATTAGGAGGAGTTTGAGAGAGAAGAAAGAAATAATCATTTATTGAGTGTCACATAATGCCAGGAAGTATACTGTGTCTTTTTCTTTTTAATACATTGCTATACTGTTCTCTTAGATTTCAAAAGCAATTTGTACATCTCACATAATGTAAACACAACCAGGTGTATAAAATAAAGTCAACTAAATGCCTATCCCCCACCACTACCACTGCCCTCTTTTAAGACCAACAACCTCAACAATTGTGTTATGTATTGACTCAATACTATTGTGTTACACGCTGACTCTTCACTGTCGGCCAGGCCCATAGCAGTGAACAAAACAGACAAAACATCTGCTTTCCTGGAGCTTACTTTTTAGTGAGGAAAGACAGGTCATTACAAACCAAGTAAGTATAAATATATCAGAGATGATAAGAGCTCTGGAGAAAAATCGAACTGGGAAGGGGATAGAAGGAGAAAGGACAGGGTGTGCACACATGAACAGTTTTGACTGATGCCATCAGAAAACACATTGTGAGAAGGTGGCACTTGAGTGAATGGCTGAGGTTGATAAAGCGGGTGAATATATTTTTCTCAAAATTTTCTCTTGCTTATGCAAATACTCCAAACATAAATGCATGCACATGGTTTTGTTTTAACACCTTTTACAAAGTAAGATTATATTATACACATTACTTTGCAACTTGCTTTTTCCACTGAAAACTAAATTATCGAGATCTCTGTGGGTCAATATATGTAAATCCAGTTTATTTTTTGAAGAGCTACATGATTTTCCATAGTTTGAGTGTATCAAAATTTACACAAATGTTCCTCCATTAATGGAATTTAGGTTATTTGTAGTTTTCACATTCTTTTTATTCTCTTTGCAAAGACAAGCAATGTTGTATAGTTTTCTAGTCTTTATTTGTTCATGCCAAAGTTCCAAGTATTTTAAATATTCCATTTTACTCAGCACAACTTAACTGAGAGCTAGATATTATTATTATTATTATTATTTTTAAGCAGAAGTTCAGAATAGTTAAGTTGATTTGCACTGCACTGGGTCATGGAAGAACAAAGATTCAACCTCAGGACAGTATGATTTCAAATACTATATTCTTTTTAAAACTATGTCGAATCTCAGAGCTGAGGACAGAAAAGCAGTACCATCCCCAGGAGAATGGGAAGAGTAAGAGTAGTGCAATTTGTTTTTCATAGCACTAAATTTATTCAATTTAAGAACTGTCATTTATTTTGAGATTGTGTCCTATGTTTTCAGCATTAAATGGACTTGCTTCAATGAAACAAGGTGACAGCAGATGGTGGACAACATTTTCTAATGAACTTATTCGGAAAAGGAAAACTTCTCAGTTTTAGTATGGTTTCCCAAATACACATTTTCAAACGTTCCATGAAACACTGGAAGCACTGGAGTAGGGAATGCGATGTGAAAAACCCTGGTCTAAGCAGCAAAGATCTGAGCTCCACCAGGAGTGTGTCTCTGCCTCTCTGCCTCAAGACATACTTTTCTAGACTGTAAAACTGAGATTGTAATGATTCTCCACCCTGTACATGTAGTGTTTTTATTTTGCTTCTGCCTAGATCTGTGCCTATTCACTTATATCTGGAGACAGAAGATTCGGCCTAACTTTATGGATGACGGTGAAGTTCCCAAGTTTGAAATAAAATTGAAGCTGAGTAAAATTTGGGGTCAAGGACTAAGTAACCCATGTTATAAATAATAATAATGTCAGAACATTTATGGAGAGTTCATCGTATTGTCAAACATATATCCTGTTTAATACATTTAGGATACTGTTGCTGCTTACTTAAAATTTGATTGAGCTAAGTTTTTAAGAACTACATATATTTGAACTTCACTTTTTTTTTTTTTTTTTGAAACAGGGTCTTGCTCTGTTACTCAGATTGGAATCCAGTGCAGGATCATGACTCACTGCAGCCTCAACCTCCTGGGCTCAAACTATCCCGCCACCTCAGCCTTCTAAGTAGCTGAGACCATAGTTGCGTGCCACCATGCCCAACTAATTATTTTTATGTTTTGTAGAGATGGGGTCTTGCCATGTTACCCAGGTTGGTCTTAAACTCCTGGGCTCAGAGTTTGAGCAATCCTCCTGCCTCAGCCTCCCAAAGTGCTGGAATTACAGGCATTAGCCACTGTATCCAGCCTGAACTTCACTTTTAATGTTAGATGAAGTGTTGACTGTGATAGTACTCTTAAATTGGAAAAAATATGTCTTCACTAATTCTGGAAGTCAAAGCCAAACACAAACACACACACACACACACACACACACACAAACACACACACAAAGCTAGAGTATTTGAAATTGGGAATGAAATTTAAAAATGAAAGCATAAGAAAAAATAATTTTTAAGGAACTAGATTAACATAATATAAAATAGCCCAATAAAAACATTATACTTCATGTGCATAAAATAATGCACTGCAAAAAAGAAATTTATAATAATCTGTACTTAAGTGCCTAATCTGTTAGTAGCAGAACAGTTAGATCCCATGTTAGCATAGCATCAACTTTATTGAAGAAACCAGTCATATTAGGAAACCACTCTGGATTTCTAGCTTCCTGTTTACTTACTTTTCATTAGATACAAAGTATGGAGGCTAAGGGTTACACTTTCCATCTGACTTCATCACATTAATTAATTTCTGTAATAATGAGCTGAGGAATTTATTAAAATCTGGGGGAAAAAAAGCCTTACTAGGAAGTGAATGTTAATTCAGAGTGACAATGCCTCTCAAAGACACATGCGATTTCCCCAGAGCATAAAGGAACCAGAATGCATGCTCGTCTGTAGTTACAACAGAGCAAATGTCTAAACAAAGGATGCTTGCAAGCAGTTTATTCCATGAGATTTATAGTCCTAATCTGCTCTGTTGGGTGGAGTAAGCAATGTGTGCTGACTCTGCCAATGTCAGACCTAGACTCATTAAAGACATTATCAAAATGCTAACTGAAGCAAGAAAGAAGGGATTAATGTTGAGGGCGGTTTCTTCACCACTGTAAAATTAACACTGCTGCTGCTGCTGAAGCACCATGATCACTGAATTTAGCCTTGCACTGTGCAATAATCTCCTGTGAAAAACAAAAACCCAAATTAGGCATTTTGCAAATATTTGATAATTAGAGAAGCAAGAATAAAGGAATGCAATAGCTTTGATCTTGAGATTTTTAACATTGGGAAAAGCAAAATAATTCTGTTCTTGAAAAAACTTTCTAGGTGTCTTTACACTAAGACTCTGTCATAGACATTACATGGAAAATGAGAAATAAGCTTGCCTTAGTTTTTTTTCCAGGAGTTGAGTTTTGTGTGCTAATGTGTTATTTCTCTATTATAAATCTGTAATTATAAAGATGCCAGTTGTTCCAAAAATAACCATGTTAGCTTGGTAACTACTTAAAGAACAAGACTTAAGGGACTAGAGGCAATAAAATTGGAAGCAGAATTAATTTCATATGTGCTCACGTAGAAATGCTGGTAGTCTAAAGAAAAAGCTACGTCTCCCTGATGGATAGCACATGACAAAGTTTAGATCCTACATTTGCCAATTACCTCAAAAGGCCTAATTAATCTCAGGAAAGTCAATAGTTTAGTTGTTGCCAGAAATTGTCACCCTTTTTAAAGAAAATATGCTTAACAAAAACGTTCCTTCTTTACTTTGGCTCCTCAAAGAGCCCCTAGTATCTGCATATGGAAGTTGTGTGTGGAAGGTTCTCTATTTACCATACACTGTAGTGTATTTCTCTGGTACTCTTGCAAATAAATAGTTATATCTGCTTCTTTGTTCTCATTACTTACTTACAGAGTGGTCCACAACTTGTAATTAACAGTACAATATGCTTTGTCATTTCTTTTTTTTTAAAATTATACTTTAAGTTCTAGGGTACATGTGCACAACGTGCAGGTTTGTTACATATGTATACATGTGCTGTGTTGGTGTGCTGCACCCATCAACTTGTCAGCACCCATCAACTCGTCATTTACATCAGGTATAACTCCCAGTGCCATCCCTCCTCACTACCCCCTCCCCACAATAGGCCCCGGTGTGTGATGTTCCCCTTCCTGTGTCCAAGTGATCTCATTGTTCAGTTCCCACCTATGAGTGAGAACAGGCGGTGTTTGGTTTTCTGTTCTTGTGATAGGATATTGAGAATGATGGTTTCCAGCTGCATCCATGTCCCTACAAAGGACACAAATTCATCCTTTTTTATGGCTGCATAGTATTCCATTGTGTGTATGTGCCACATTTTCTTATCCAGTCTGTCACTGATGGACATTTGGATTGATTCCAAGTCTTTGCTATTGTGAATAGTGCCGCAATAAACATACGTGTGCATGTGTCTTTATAGTAGCATGATTTATAATCCTTTGGGTATATCCCCGGTAATGGGATGGCTGGGTCATATGGTACTTCTAGTTCTAGATCCTTGAGGAATCGCCATACTGTTTTCCACAATGGTTGAACTGCTTTACAATCCCACCAACAGTGTAAAAGTGTTCCTATTTCTCCACATCTTCTCCAGCACCTGTTGTTTCCTGACTTTTTAATGATTGCCATTCTAACTGGTGTGAGATGGTATCTCATTGTGGTTTTGATTTGCATTTCTCTGATGGCCAGTGATGATGAGGATTGTTTCATGTGTCTGTTGGCTGTATGAATGTCTTCTTTTGAGAAATGTCTGTTCATATCCTTTGCCCACTTTTTAATGGGGTTGTTTATTTTTTTCTTGTAAATTTGTTTGAGTTCTTTGTAGGTTCTGGATATTAGCCCTTTGTCAGATGAGTAGATTGCAAAAATTTTCTCCCATTCTGTAGGTTGCCTGTTCCCTCTGATGGTAGTTTCTTTTGCTGTGCAGAAGCTCTTTAGTTTAAGTAGATCCCATTTGTCAATTTTGGCTTTTGTTGCTGTTGCTTTTGGTGTTTTAGTCATGAAGTCCTTGCCCATGCCTATGTCCTGAATGGTATTACCTAGGTTTTCTTCTAAGGTTTTTATGGTATTAGGTCTAACATTTAAGTCTCTAATCCATCTTGAATTAATTTTCGTATAACAAGTAAGGAAAGGATCCAGTTTCAGCTTTCTACTTATGGCTAGCCAATTTTCCCAGCACCATTTATTAAATAGGGAATCTTTTCCCCATTTCTTGTTTTTGTCAGGTTTGACAAAGATCAGATGGCTGTAGATGTGTGGTATTATTTCTGAGGGCTCTATTCTGTTCCATTGGTCTATATCTCTGTTTTGGTACCAGTACCATGCTGTTTTGGTTACTGTAGCCTTGTAGCATAGTTTGAAGTCAGGTAGCATGATGCCTCCAGCTTTGTTCTTTTGACTTAGGATTTTCTTGGCAATGCAGGCTCTTTTTTGGTTCCATATGAACTTTAAAGCAGTGTTTTCCAATTCTGTGAAGAGAGTCATTGGTAGCTTGATGGGGATGGCACTGAATCTATAAATTACCTTGGGCAGTATGGCCATTTTCACAATATTGATTCTTCCTATCCATGGACATGGTATATTCTTCCATTTGTTTGTGTCCTCTTTTATTTCACTGAGCAGTGGTTTGTAGTTCTCCTTGAAGAGGTCCTTTACATCTCTTGTAAGTTGGATTCCTAGGTATTTTATTCTCTTTGAAGCTATTGTGAATGGGAGTTCATTCATGATTTGTTTAATTTCTTTAGTTGGTTTCAACAGCTCCTTTGGCATTTTTATATATTCATGAATTCTGGTCACTATAGGTAACACTAATTGATGTCAATAGAATAAATTAGGACCAGATAAATTCCACCCAACTTTACAGTAAAAAAATTGCACAGCAATGCAAATTGCTTATGTTTCAGAGTGTCAAAGACACCCTAAGTCTGTGGTTTTGTGCCTTGGTGTGCATCAGAATCATTAGGGAAACTATTCAGACTGAGCATCAGGGCCTACAGATGCTGATTCACATTTAGCTTGGGGCTAGGATACCCAGTATTTTTTAAGCTTCCTAAATTCTATGACAATAAGAAAAAATGAGAACCACTATTCTAAATGATAGATGGTAATTTATGTTACAAATTTCTTTCCAGAAAATAAAGAATACTCGCAGTTATAATTTTTTTTCCTCAGGATCTGAGGGTTTTCAATACTCGTTATTGTTTTTAAAAGCAAAACTCTCCTCCCCAAAACAATTTTAATAAAGGATTTATATAACTCTAATGTCTCCCCTTTTATGCCACACACATGTACTATATACATCGCAAATAGCTTTTTTGGGGTTATCTTTCCTACCCACATAATCAAAAAATTACTAGGTAACTAGGAATAACATAGAGAAAGAACAAAATAAATATACACCTACATAAAATTATACAGCATTAAAATAAAAGTAAAAAATTGAGAAAATTAATTTAATTTGGCTTTTCTATGGTTTATTCTCCTGAAAGTAGCATCAGACATATTGCAAGTGGTAAAAGGATGACCTGGATTGGCCTATAGAGCCATGGTGTTTTGGTCAAGTGAAATAGAGTCCCAATCCCTTTCCTTAGCAAAAGCTTGTTCCTACTCTCATTTCAGGTAGTTTGTTTTTGCCATCCAGTTTGATGCTGAGTTGCTAAGAAAAGCCATTCATGCCAACAGACTGAGTTTTCTGTAATTGCTTTTATATATCTGCAGAAATGGGACCATCACAAAACTTTATTAAGACTTAATTTTCTAACATGTACTACACAAGTATTCTCTTCTGCTTAAGTCACTTCTGAGTTCATGGGTTAGTAAATTGGACATTAAGAACCTACCATGGTATTTGTGAACAAAATTTCAAAGACATTTGGAGGAAGGAGACTTTACTCCAGTGAACAGTGAGCAAACCAGGGAGATGCTGTCTTTAGGGTAAAATGAAGGTGTGTTCCAGAGAACAAAAGCAGGGTTAGGTTTTACACGAAAAGTTCTTACCCAGGTTCCCAATCGGGTCCATTTACGCAAATGAAGGATTCAACATTGCTTAGTTCCTGTTGGCTGACTTAGCTGAGTAGTGATTGGTTCACACAGCTGAGCTCTGATTAGTTGGTTCAGGTAAGCTCTGAAAGCCCTAAAGAGAGCTGTGGGTTTTCGGGGAACTCGGAATATATGTGTGACCTCTATGCAGCAAATGCCAATTTGTCTCTATTTAGAATTTAGCCTCAGTTAGCCACTTGGGATCCATCTTGAAAAATTGGCACTTTTAGATTATCATTTGTTCACAGTATTAATAGTTGGAGATTAGTAGAACCCAAAGATTTCCAGCTGCATTCTGAGTTGTATGCACAGCTTACCCTTTAATAAGAACCAGTTTCCTTCCCTTGAAAAGAGTTCTCCCGGTGGTGATGCAAGAACTTTTGCTCCGTAGTTCAGCTACATCCTGGTTCTTGTCTCATGACCAGGAAAAATTAAGCAAGCAGACACAAGGGCAGAATTTATTAAATGAAAGGAAAGCTCTCAGCAAAGAGAGGGGTCCTGCATGCATGTTTCCACCTCACAAATTGAATACCAGGCCACCCTACACAAGCTAAAGAGGCCATGCTCCTACCCTGCATAAGGCACTAATTCCTCGTGGCTTCACCCCATTCCTCCAGTTTGCATGGGCCTCCAGTCCCTTGCGGACTTACCCATGCAAGACCCCATGCAGGTTCCTTTGTCTACAAAAAAACATCTGGTGTAAACACTTGTGGGGTGGCTGGAAGATTCTCCAGGGATGCTTCCTTGTCTGCCCAGGCATTTGTCTGCCCCCTGCCTCTATCAGTGGCTTCCATCATTTTTCACTCCTCAGGTAGAAACAGTTTTGATTGTTTTCTTTAACAAGCAAGAAGAGTATAGATATAAATCCATAAATTCAAAAGCCATTTCTTGTGGGAATGTGTGAGAGCTCTGAAAATTGCACTCAACTAAAATAAGAAGGAAAATGATAAGCTCCTCTTGATTTCTCTTTTCTTCAGCAGCATTACAGTATATAAAGTAGAAGGTGGTTTTTCTGTGTAAATTGACAATTCTAGTGTTTCAAGCCAAACCTGTAAAATGCTGTTATCAGTGATTACACATCCTTCTTCACTGATACGAAGTAGAGTCTGAACAAAACTTGCCTTTTCACGTGTTATTGTGAAACCTTTTTATTCTGAGGAATTCTGTGGGATTCAAAATCTTTAAATTAGTCTGTTGACTAGGCTAATTTAATAGGTATTAGGCTATTTATGGTTTGCTTGTTTGTTTAATTGTGGTAAAACGTACATAAAATTTATCATTTTATGTAATATGCATACAGTTCAGTGGCATTGAGTAAAATCATGTTGTACAACTATTACCACCGTCCATCTCCAGAACTTCTTTCATCTTCCCAAATTGAAACTTTCTATCTATTAAAACAATAACTGTCATTCTCCCCTCCTCTAGGCCCTGGCAACCACCATCCTACTTTCTGTCTGTATAAATTTGGCTAGTCTAGCTACCTCGTATCAGTGGAATCATACAATATCTGTCCTTTTGTGTCTGGCTTCTTTTAATTAGGCAGCGCTTCAAGGTTTGTCCATGTTATAGCATATGTAAAAATTGTATTCCTTTTTAAGGTCAAATGATATTTCGATGTGAGATATATATATATTTACTGAACCTTTATGTAGCATAGCAAGTCCTGTGTTTTCTGGAATAAGATCTTCAACATGAGATAGATGTTTTTTACTGGCTCATAAATTCACTCATTTTATTTGCACAAAAACAAAGTCACAATTAAATATATATTATATGTTAAAAGTATATAATATGTATCACATTTTGTTTATCCATTCATGTGTTAATAGACATTTAGATTGTTTCTACATTTTGGATATTGTGAGTAATGTTACTATGATCATGAGTATACAAATATCTGCTCAAGTTCCTGCTTTCAGTTATTTTGGATACATACCCATAAGTGGAAGTCCTGGATCTTTACAATAATTCTATGTTTAATTATTTTAGGATCTTCCATAATGTTTTCCAGTGTAGCCACACCATTTTACCTTCCCACCAACAGTGCACACAGGTTCCAATTTCTCCACATCCTCACCAAGACGTTATTTTCTGTTTTTTGGCATTTTAAAAATAATAACCATCCTAATGGGTGTGGTTATAATTTGCATATCTCTAATGATTAGTGATGTTAAACATCTTTTCATGTGTTTATTGGCCCTCTGTACATCTTCTTTAGAGAAATGTCCATTCAAATCATATTTTCACTTTTAATTTAATCATTTTGTTGTTGTTGAGTTGTACTTCTTTACAAACTCTGAATATTCATCTCTTATCCCACATATGATTTGCAAATATTTTCTTCCTTTCTGTGGATTGCCTTTTCACTGTTAATAGTGGTCCTTTGATGCACAATTTTTGTTTATTTTGATGAAGTTCAATTTTTTTTGGTTGTTATGCTTTTGATACATAACTTGAAGCATTGAGAAATCCAATGCCATAAACTTTTCACCTGTTTTCTTCTAAGAGTGTTACAGTTTTAGCTCTTATGTTAGGGTTTTTGTTTTTTTTGTTTTTTGTTTTTTTTGTTTTTTTGAGACAGAGTCTTGCTCTGTCGCCCAGGCTGGAGGGCAGTGGTTCAATCTCAGCTCACTGCAAGCTCCGCCTCTCGGATTTCTCGCCAATTCTCCAGTCTCAGCCTCGCGAGTAGCTGGGACTACAGGCTCCTTCCACCACACCCGGCTTTTTTTGTTGTTGTTGTTTTTGTATTTTTTAGTAGAGACGGGGTTTCACCGTGTTAGCCAGATGATCTCGATACCCTGACTTCGTGATCTGCTCGCCTGGGCCTCCCAAAGTGCTGGGATTACAAGCGTGAACCACTGCGCCTGGCCCGTGTTAGGTTTTGAATCCGTTTTCGGTTACTTTTTGTGTATGGTATGAGTTATAGACCCAACTTCATTCTTTTGCATGTGAATATACGGTTTTCACATCATCATTTTTGAAAGATTCTTTACCCATTGAATGATTTTAGCAACCTTGTCAAAAATTATTTGAACCTGTATGTGAGGGTTTATTTCTGAGCTCTATATTTTATTCCATTGATTTATATGTCCATCTTTATGCCAGTTCCACACGGTTTTGATTGCTGTGGCTTTGTGGTAAGTTATAAAATCAGAAAATGTGAGATTTTCAACTTTGCTCTTTTTGAAGATTGTTTTGGCTATTTGGGGTCCCTTGAGATTCCATATGAATTTTAGGATGGGTTCTTCTATTTACAAAAGGTCATTGAGGTTTTGGTAGGGATTAAATTGAAACTATAGGTGGCTTTGTGTATGACTGACATTTTACCAATATTGTCTTCCAGTCTATGAACCTAAGATGTCTTTCCATTTAATTGTGACTTTGTTTTTATGCAAATGAAATGAGTGAATATATGAGCAACTAAAAAATATCTTCTCACGTTGAAGATCTTATTCTAGAAAATATAGGACTTGCCATGCTACATAAAGGTTCAGTAAATAAAGAAGAATGAATGAAAACCAATATTTTGATGGACAAGAGAATCACCTTTTTTCACACATACCACAAATAGTTTTAAGGACTCTCTGTTTTATTATTGTCCTTCACCTACAAATGTAACATAACTGATACAGCCTAATTTCAATGTGTGGATGAGACTAAAGGTGTTGATTTGTGGATAAAGGCCTTTTTAACTCAAAACTATAGAAGCTTGCTCTGCCAACATTTCAGTTCAGTAAATAGCTCTACGGATATACAAAAACAACCTGGGAGATTTGGGGGAAAAAATGTAGACAACAATTCTTGTCCTTCCAGAGCTTTCAGTCTAAACTTGGAGGGAGGGAAATCAGACAGACACACATTTAGAGGCTGGTTGGTATTTAAACGATAATATGTTTCTGCAACAATGACTCAAGACAACACAGGGATATCTGAAATTCTCTCTTATTCACTTTTATCCTTATCTTCCATGATGTATTTGAGTCTAACTCTGATAAATCTTATTTTAAAAACTAAAGTCTGGTAATAGTTGAAAAGTTTTAAACTGTTATGAAAGACCATATTTGATATTACACAGGCATATCTCATTTTACTGCACTTTGCAGCTATTACACTTTCACAAATTGAAGGTTTACAGCAACCCTGTGTCAAGCAAGTCCATCAGCACCATTTTTCCAACAACATGTGCTCACTTAATGCCTTTATGTCACATTTTGGTAATTCTTATAACATTCCAAACTTTTTCATTATTGGTGTATCTGTTATGGTAATTTATGATAAATGATCTTTGATATTCCTATTATACTTGTTTTGGGGTACCAAGAACCACATCCATAAAATACAGTGCACTTAATTGATAAATGTGTGTGTCCTGACTGCTCCACAGACTAGCTGTTCCCCCATCTCTCTCTCTCTCCCTGGGCCTCCCTGTTTCCTGAGACACAACATGCCTGTAGTGTCTTACCTTCATTGTTAAGCTAATTATTGTTTCCTAACAATTCAGGTTAGTTACTCTAGCAGTGAGGTAAGTTACGGAGTGTCTCAGTGAAGGTGTTAGAAAAGACTTACACGATTTGGGCAGATGATTGAGTATATTAATAAATTGTATCTAGGAGGAGGAAAAACTAGATCAAAGCTAACTCTGTGATTGATAAAGCGGCAGCAGTCACTCTTTTGTAGCAAGCTTGTCCAACACATGGCCTGTGGGGCGCATGAGGCTCAGGATAGCTTTGAATGCAGCCCAATACAAATTCCTAAACTTTTTAAAAACATTATGAGATTTTTTTTTGCTATTTATTTTTTAGCTCATCAGCTATCATTAGTGTTAGTATATTTTATGTGTGGCACAATTCAATTGTTCTTCCTCTAATGTGACCAGGGAAGCCAAAAGATTGGAGACTCCTGCTTTACAGGGTAACTAGAATGGGAAACTCTACAGGACAAATATCCCAGCTTCTTCAGTAAATAAATTGCAAGTGCAAAATGGGGCAGGGGAAGCAGGAGTCACCCTCAGTGGCCAGGATAGGGGAATGTATGGCCATTTTGCAGTTTGGACAGAGTTCACATTTTGTCTGCGTTTAGACATGCTTACAGAATGGTCTTGCTTTTGTCTTGATGTATCACAGCCCTGAAGTGGCCTTGTCTGATGTTAATGTTCTATAACATTGTTTATGCTTAGCAGAAGAACCCCATCATCTAGCTGTGAAGGCCAAGATAGCAACTACCACCACCAACTCCTGAGTGATCCTGCCAGGCCAGCTCCTGGGCGTGAGAGGTTACTTTTCTCTTTCTCACATCAATCACACATTAATTTTTTTCTCTGAGTTCCTGTAGCACTTATCATGGCATTTAGTTAAATGTAGCTTCTCTCATTATCAGAGTGTATGTGTGCTTTGTCTCCTCAAGGAGGCAATAGCACATGTAGGGCAGTGACCAAGGCTTAGAAGCTTTCATCGCATCGTTGGTGTTGAAAATCCTCTGATTCAATCTGTGTAGTAGATGCTTAATATTAACTTTGAAGTGAATGAATGAATGAATAACTTAAGCCCAAATAAATCTCATTTCATAGTTTTTCAATTCTAGAAAATTGAAGAAGAAGAAATCAGTTCTTATTTAACTCAAATAAAATGATGTTTTCCTTTCATATGCAAAATCAAAGAATGGAGCTGAAAGTAAAGTTGATCAAGTTGACGTAAATATTTGAGTGAAGAAAAGACTTGCTGGTGCATTTGAGACATCAGTAATTTAAATCTTCAGTTAGATATGAGGAATTATTCAATAAAAAATGAAAATGGCTTTTTATTTAAAAATGTTATGGAATATTTTACTTGCCAAAAAGAAGTTTATTCATCATTTGTATATTATCTTCTAACACACTACTAAATTTTCAATCTTTCCCCTAATTGATAAAGTATTCAATATTTTAATAAGTTTTTGTGAATTTCAATTTTGATTAATTCATGGGTGATAAATATTGATGTTACATTTTTATCTCCATGTTCTTATTTACTCTCTTTTGAATGAGGTATAATCCTAACAATTGCCAATCACTGAAATAAACAAATGTCATAAGTAAAACTCTTAAAATCATGGGGGAAAGATATTAACAGTTTTAGAGCACTGGGGTTTAAAAATACCTTTCTGCAAAGAACTCAAAATAAAAGAGATAATATGAACAGGAGATCTTTAGATCTCTATCTATCTATCTATCTATCTATCCATCATCTATCTATCTATCTATCTATCTATCTATCTATCTATCTATCTCTGTCTATCATTTATTTATATGTATCTGTCTATCATTCTATCTAGAGATTTGCTTTAAGAAATTGGCTCACAAGATTGTGAGTGCTGGGAAGTCTGAAATCCACACAGCTAGCTACAGGGTGGAAATTGAAGTAAAAGTTGACTTTGCGGTCTTGAATCCAAAGGCAGGAAACTCAGGCTGCCTAGAAGCAGAATTGTTTCTTCTTCAGGAAACCTCAGTCTTTGCTCTTAAGACTTTCAGCTGATTGGATGAGGCCTATGCACATTAGGAAAAGGCATTTGCTTTACTTAAAGCAACTTATTATAAATGTTAATAACTTCCTTAAAAATTATTTTACAGTAACAGCTAGATTAGTATTTGACCAGCCAGTCACCACAGACTAGCCAAATTGATACAAAAATTAGCCATTGGAATATACTTCCAACTAGTTATTGACCCTAAAAAAGGCTTACAAATGAAAGTTTTCTTTTATATTAATACCCCCTAAAACAATTAATTTTTTGAAAAATCAACTTCTCAGTGAGGTATTAGTGGTAGGAATAATTATTCCATTGTACAGATAAGGACACAGCACAGTCATGTGCTACATAATGACATTTTGGTCAACAGCATACTGCATATATGATAGTGGTCCCATGAGATTATAGGGCAGCTAAAAATTCCTGTGACATAGTGATGTCATTGCTGTCATAATATCACAATGCAACATATTACTTTTTCTGCGTGGAAATATGTTTAGATACTCAAATACTTATCATTATGTTACAGTTGCCTACAGTATTCAGGACAGTAACCTGCTTTACACGTGTGTAGCCTAGAAGCAGTAGGCTGTTCCATATAGCCTACATTTGTAGTAGGCGCTATCATCTATGTTTGTGTATGTGAACTCTATGATAGTCACCCAACAATGAAATTCTTAACAACACAGTTCTCAGAATGGAGCCCTCCATCATTAAGTGATATATTATTAACTGTACTTTGGGTTTGAATGATTTGCCTAAGGCCACTAGAAAGTCTGTGATGTAACTTGTCATCATCACTGGCCATCAGAGAAATGCAAATCAAAACCACAATGAGATACCATCTCACACCAGTTAGAATGGCAATCATTGAAAAGTCAGGAAACAACAGGTGCTGGAGAGGATGTGGAGAAATAGGAACACTTTTACACTGTTGGTAGGATTGTAAACTAGTTCAACCATTATGGAAAACAGTATGGCGATTCCTCAAGGATCTAGAACTAGAAGTACCATATGACCCAGCCATCTCATAACTGGGAATATACCCAAAGGATTATAAATCATGCTGCTATAAAGACACATGCACACGTATGTTCATTGCGGCACTATTCACAATAACAAAGACTTGGAATCAATCCAAATGTCCATCAGTGACAGACTGGATTAAGAAAATGTGTCACATATACACCATGGAATACTATGCAGCCATTAAAAATGATGAGTTTGTGTCCTTTGTAGGGACATGGATGCAGCTGGAAACCATCATTCTTAGCAAACTATCACAAGAACAGAAAACCAAACACCGCATGTTCTCACTCATAGGTGGGAACTGAACAATGAGATCACTTGGACTCAGGAAGGGGAACATCACACACTGAGGCCTATTATGGGGAGGGGGGAGGGATTGCATTGGGAGTTATACCTGATGTAAATGACGAGTTGATGGGTGCTGACGAGTTGATGGGTGCAGCACAGCAACATGGCACAAGTATACATATGTAACAAACCTGCATGTTATGCACATGTACCCTAGAACTTAAAGTATTAAAAAAAAAAAAAGAACCCAACCTTTTGTTTCCAATCCAATGTATCAAGGCCACCCCATTTCTGTGAGATCTTGGTGTGCATGATCATTCCTTACATATTTGAAATGCACGCTTTTGTTGCCCACTGTGGCATTGACACCAGCCAGCCATAAGGGTTTTCATAATAGTTTTCAATGAACAGATGGTCCTTTTTCAAGCTAATAAATGCCTTCCTAATTCTACATTGTGTAAGCATAATCCCCAATTCCCAACCCATTAGAACACTGAACCATCATTGTTCCCTTGTTATCCCTGACTAACTTACCATCATCATAAATCCAATTTTAAAGAAGAGTCAGAGAGTTAGATAGAAGACTGTGGGAACTGTATGCCTGCCCCCCGCAACTTCTACCTACTTGGATTCAGTTTCTTACTTTACCATTGCACTTGCCAAGATTTTCAGTCAAATCTCTGATTCTGTCATACCCCATGTCCCTCAATTTTGCACTTGCTATTCATTCAGGCTTCCATTGGGTTTGAGTCCCATATTGCCATTTAATAGCTCAGTGACGTTCTAAGATTCAATTTGCATCTTCTATTAAAATATAGACAAAAATTCTAACCTCGTGAGATTTTTTTTAGTGATGCATTCTATTAATATATACCTAATTGACCACAGTGCCTGGCATCTACTTACTGTTTGATAAATGCTAACTACCTTACCACCCACTTATGATGCTCTAAATCTGCTTATGGGACTCTTAATCTGCCTCTAGCCCCAAATTTTCTCCTCCCTGATCAAAGTGAGAAATGTAGTTTTCTACAGTGGTTAGAATTATGATAACGGAGGGTGACGGGGAGACAGAAGGAACATTTTTTCACCCCATTGTAAAAGCTTCCAAGCTAATCCTGAGTGATAATGACAGGCTCTGAAAGCATCCTCAATGAAATTTCATCACTTGGAGGTACAGCAGCAGATTGTTGTTGGAAGGTAGAGGGTAAACTTGAAAGAAGAGTGAAATAATGAAAAATCCAAAACTGAGCTTTGAAAAATTATTAGTCAAAATGGAATCAAACTTGCTCCAGGCTAATTACTTGCACTTTTTAAACTTCAGTTGGTAGAAATGTAATATCTGGAGATATTGGTGAATATTTCTTGTACTATTCTCATAAGTAAAACCTAGAATGAAGAATCGTCATAATTTCTCAATTTCTCATGATAAGTATTCCGTGATATGGTGCATCAGGTAGAGTATGTGACATTTGGCATTATGAAATTAGAATATTAAGTGGTTCCCTAGTTACTTAACTTGTAATTGTCATAGTCATAACATCCACAAATAGCATTACTTAGTCAAGAGGTGCATGAGAGAGTGTTCAACGACATATAAAGTAATACACACACTGATGTATTTGGACATGCATGTAGACTTTATATTACAAGCACTGGAAAAACTAAAAAATTACATTAAAATTTTATAGTACTTCAATCTTCATTCGTAAATATAGAGCATGGATTGTGATGATAGTAGCATCGATGCTTAAATCCATTGCTATCTTAGCTAGGTAACTACTACACTTTTTACCTCCTTCTTTTAGACTACATGCCACATATTTGTCGTTAATTTATTTATGTGCCTGTCTCTTTCCATAAATTGTGAGCTCTTTGGTGGCAGACTCCGTGTCATTCATCTTATCTTCATGCCTGGCATAAGCCTGACACATAGTGGACATTCACTATACATTTGATGGATTGAATTTTGTTAAATGATGGAAGGAAAGAACTTTATCGTATCATGATTTTATTGTTTACTGGGCTCAAAGCACTATACTAAATCTTATGATTAGCTAAAACAGTTTGGACATAGGCTCTATCCTCATGCTTCTTGTATTTGGCTGACTTAGAGAATGTGAGTGTTTACTTCTAACTTACTGTGAACTTCTCTTTCCTAGAGTTTGGATGTTTAAGGACTGTTTTCTATCAGGCATGTTCCTGAAGGGTCACTCATGATTTTGAGCCTGGGACAGCTAATTGTAACATCATCATCAACTCAGCTATGGCATCTAGATTACATCTAAAACACATATCATCTTGTATATAGTATCATAAAAATTTGGTTCATAGGTGTATTTTATAGACCAAATGTACACTATGCTAAAAAATTTAGTCACCCAATTTGTTATTTCTGAGGAGAAAAAAGGAACACTATTAAATTGTGTACCAGATCCACACTTTAATTATACAAGCAAAGAAAAAGTGAAGTTAAAAGGTTATACCAGGTCCTAAAATATGTAGACAGTCATGTCCATTAAATGTTAGAAAAGAATGTGATATACTACAGAGAACTTTCAAATCATTTTAGTCATTTTTATTATTTGCTTTAAAAAAAAGCACAAGCAAGTCAATTAAGTGACAGATTGCTAGGATTTTAAAAGGACATATGCTTTAGTTTTATATGACTTTCGAAATCCCAGGCATTGAAAATGATTTTAAAATATCATGAACTGTAAAAATCTAATTTACTTTACTCAACTTCAAGTGCCAAATTGTGGGCAGTGGTAAGATATTCAAGAATTGTGGTCATTCTGCTGCCAATATGCAATGTTAGCAACATTTCCACCAAAGAGAGCTCAACTAATGGCCTCTATGTTAATCAACA
Organism: Theropithecus gelada; assembly: GCF_003255815.1. NCBI lineage: Eukaryota > Metazoa > Chordata > Mammalia > Primates > Cercopithecidae > Theropithecus > Theropithecus gelada. Next base: position 39,176,689 of record NC_037675.1, on the reverse strand, counting down.
GAAAACTATTTAAAGTGCTATAATAAGCTTCTAGAAGTAGTCTTGAATTTTAAAATGTTAATAATTAAGGTTATATGTATATTAAAGGATAAAATCTTTTAAAAAAACACCTAAAATGATCATAAAGTTGAGGATATAATGTGCCTTTACACAATATATTTTCACTTATGGCCTGGAGACTAACAACAATAACAACAAAATAACCAACACAAACCCAAAGGCTATCAGAATATCAGAATTTAGGGAGAAAAATACAGACATACCTGGAGATATTGTGGGTTTGATTGTAGACCAACACAGTACAGCACATATCACAACAAAACAAGTCACACAATTTTTTTTTGTTTCCCAGTATATATAAAAGTTATGTTTATACTATGCTGTAGTCTATTAAGTGTACAATAGCATTATGTTTTTAAAAATGTACACAACTTAAAACACTTCATTGCTAAATCATGCAAACAATCATCTGAGTATTCAGTGAGTTGTAATCTTTTCCTTGGTGGAGGGTCTTTGTGTGTGTGTGTGGGGGCGGGGGGGCAAGATTTATTAAAGTGAAAGTGAAAGTGAAAGTAAAGCGAAAGCGAAAGGAAAACTTCCAGGTAGTGGAAGGGTATCCAGAACAGTTGCCGTTTCTGGCTTGGGTGTCTTATGCTTATGCTTATGCTTATATGCCCTTATGACTCCTCCCCTTTTCCTTGTTCTGTCCTATAGGATTAACTTATTTTCTATCTACTAGTGTTGGCAGGCCTGATTGGTTAAAAACATTAGGCTGCAGCTAACGCTTAAACTCCCTATGTGATTGGTTGGAGTTTCAATCCTTCAGTTTGCAGCTGTGACTCATTTTGGCTTAGGGGAAAGTTCCCTTTGATTGGTTGAAGTTTCAATTCCTTAGCTTTTAGCCATGACTCATTTTGGCTTAGGGGAAAGTCCCCTTAGGGAAGTCCCCATTGACCCAGGAAGTCCAGCCAACTTAGCCACTTAGTCCCTCAGTCCCCACTCTCAACAGGAAAGGCCAAGTGCTGTTGGGAAGTTGGGAGATGATGGTTCTAGCTACTTCTTGCTGAACTGGGGCATAGAAGGGGCTCTGCAGTTGAGGTTTCCTCGGGAGGGGAGTCTTCAGTGTCGTGGTGTGAGAACAGATTAGCGGGTCGGTCTAGGGGTCCTCCATAGTAGGTGCTACTGGTGGTTATTTGGGGTTCCATTTGTAGAACCATTTGCAGTTTTATGGATTCTATTCTGGAAGAGACAATTTTTACAGGGAGGTTAAAGATGCAGGGTCCAAAAATAAGCTTCATCACAATAGCCACCAAGGGTCCCAAGAAGGGGAGAAGCCAGGGCATCCATAGGTTGACAATACTCCAAGATCCTGTGTCTTGGAGCTCTTGTGCCCAGCGCTGTATCCGGTCTCAAAGCTCCTTAACCTTCTCGGTGACAATTTCGGATTGATTAATGAAATAGCACTCTTCTCCTAGGAAAAGACAGGTTCCACCTCTTTTGGCTGTTAATAAATCTAAGGCTCTCTGAGTTTGAAGGGCTACTGCTGCTAAAGAGTTAAGCTGGCTTTGTAAGGTGACCAGCCAATCTGTGAGTCATTCCATGTCATCATTTAACTCTTGTGATAATTTGTAATAGAATTTGGGGGAGGTGGTAATGCCTCCAATGTTGTTTCCTCGTTCTCCTAGCCCCAATAATGAATGGCAGGACTTGTGCCCATTTGTAACGGGGTTTGGGTAGAAGAAAATTCTGTAACGCGTGATCAGTGTAGATAGTCATAGGCAGCACCAAAAAGGAGAGAAAGCATTGACTTTCGGAGGAACTGTTTAAGCAGTGGTAAGCTGACGAATCACAAACAAAAAATATTCCTGATGGTAAGCAAGAGAGTCGTGGAGTTAGGGTAATCCGTGTTTTGCATTGGAAGGTGGCTGCGTCAATAGTTGTGCTAAACTTTACACAGGTGGGATTTGATGTATGTGTTATTTCTAGATTTGAGACTAAAGGACCCACCAAGCCTGTGGTGTTTGTTCTCAGTTTGGTGGCTTTCCAATGTTCGGTAACAGGAACGGGGACATACGCTTTAACGCATAAGGGGAGGCACATCCAGCAGTCAGTTGGATTTTGGCTGGAGGCCTTGTGAATTTCGGTAAGGGTGACATTAAAGTGGAGCTAAATAAATTTAGCAAGCGGGAGTGAGTGACTAATCCCTGTGCTTTTAGGTCTTTGACAATCTTTTGTAACCCTCATTGGGCTTCTGGTCTGAGGGAGTTCTGCCTTTGATAAGGAAAGGAGGTAGGATCCTTTAATTTAACTTGAACTGGACAAGCATTTTTTGCTCGTCCGTATTGTCCTTGCTCTGCCCAGACTTTAGGATTAACACTCTCCTCGAGTAGAAGGCAGCAAACAGGTATTCCTTCTCCTATAATTAAGTATATAATGGCCCCTGCTTTAGCTAATATGTCCCTCCCTAGTAAAGGAGTAGGGCTCTCCGGCATAATAAGAAAGGCATGTGAGAAAGTAAGGTTCCTCAGTCATGACTTAGGGGGTGGGAGAAATACCTAGTGACTGGCTGTCCTAGGACCCCTTTGATGGTGACAGACCTGGAGGATAGTTGTCCGGGACAGAAGAGCAAAACTGAGAAGGCCATGCCAGTGTCCAGGAGGAAGTTAGTTTCCTGACCCTCGATAGTTAAGCTTACCTGGGGCTCTGTGAGGGTGATGGCATGGACTGGCACCTGTCCCAGGCACCCTCGGTCCTGTTGTTGGACCATCTGGTTAGTGGCCTCTGGCTCAGAAGACCTTCATCCTTGGGGGCAGTGTGCCTTCCAGTGATCTCCCTGGCACAAGTGACATGGACGAGGGGGTGGCTTATTTTTCTTTGGGCAGTCCTTTTTGAAGTGCCCTTGTGAGCCACACTGATAATAAGTCCTGTTAGGTGGGTTGCCTGCCCAGACCTTCTTTCTTTCAGAGTCACCAAAGTTTGTCTGCCTGAGGGCCGTAACTAAGGCGGTGGCCTTTTTCTTGTCTGTGTCGTTCAGCCTGCTTCTCCTAATCCCTATTATAAAACACCAAAGTTGCCAAATTCAATAGAGTTTCCAAATTTTGCTCGGGGCACAGGGCAGACTTTTGAAGTTTTTTTCTGAAGTCTGCAGCTGACTGAGTGATAAACTTATCCTTTAAAATTAGTTGGCCTTCAATAGAGTCAGGTGACGAGGGGGTATGCTTTCTTAATGCCTCCCTTAGCCTCTCCAAAAATGCTGTAGGGTTTTCTTCCTTTCCCTGCGTTATGGTGGACATCACTGAGTAATTCATTGGCTTTTTTATGGTCTCTCTTAATCCCTCTAATATACAAGTCCATAAATGCCAGTGACTCCAGTCTCCATGCTCCGAATCAAGGTCCCAATGGGGATCCACACTGGGAACCGCCTGTTGGCCTGTGGAGAATTGTTCCCTTTCTTTTGATGCCATTTTATCATTTACCTGGCTTAGGTACCAGAGATCCCCAAACTCCTGGGCCACAGCTAAGGCGGCCTCTTTTTCGTTGGAAGTTAATGTTTGACCTAACAACAACATAAATCTCTCCGTGCTAAATCAAAATATTGTCCTAATCCCTGTAAGACGTTTATGTATCCATCAGGATTATCTGAGAAATTTCCTAGGTCCAATTTGATCTGTTTTAAGTCTGAGAGGGAAAAGGGGACATATACTCGTGCTGGGCCAAAGTCTCTTCCTCCTCCCTCAGCTTGCAGGGGGCACAATCGAGGGCCATTGGTGCATTTCGGTTCCTTGACTACCTTTTTGTCTGGTTCCTTTTGGGTCGTTAGGGCCAAAGGAGAGTTTTTCCTAGTGGGAAGGAGAACCGTGGGAAGACCTGGGTATGGGGGTAGGCTTTGAGGACCCCCAGTAGGATGTAAATTACATTTTTTACATAATTGTGGGTTATCCCTTAGTGAGAAAAAACCCTGTACATATGGCACTTCATTCCACTTGCCCTCTCATTTACAAAAGAGATCTAGCTGTTGGGTGGTATTATAGTTTATACTTCCCTTAGGTGATGACGTCTCCCCTCTGGGAAGAGGGTATTGTGGCCAAGTGGTGCTGCAGAAAAATATAAGTCGCTTCTTCTTCAGCGTTTGAGGGTCAGATTGGTCCCAATTATTCAGAATACACCTCAGGGGTGGCTTCACTTTTGAGGAAACATCTCTCATCTGAAAGGAGAACATGGGAGTGCCTGGACTCCTAGTCATCCCCTAGTGAGCACTAGCCCTAGGGCATCCCGTATGGTTCTAGTGTCCTTTTCTTTCCAGGGTGTGCAATCACCCATGGAACCCTGCTTATCCGATTTACTTGAGCCTGCTGACGTAGCAGTTTTGCCGGCACTAGTTTCCTGCCCTTTTATAGCCACAAAAAAGGGGGCCGGGGCTGCTTACCAGCGTGCCCACAATTGTCTTTGCATCTGTGAGTGGGTCTTAGGTTCAGGGTGTATTTTGAGTTCAGACACCAGGCACCAGTTAGCATATTTCTGGACTTGGAGCTGTCCCAGCAAGATAAATTCCTTGAAAATGGCACTGAAGCACAACAGTTTTAGGGTAGGCAGCGGCAATTTGGAGGACTAAGGTTGGAACAGTGCTTTTCATACCCAAAATTTCTGTCTCCTATTTGCCCTCCTAAGAATATTTATTGGCCTTTGGACTTGAATCAGGGGAGCTATTGTCTATTATATTGTTTTTGGCCCATAAGTCTGACTTCTTGGAGTGAAGAAGTTCTACAGTTCTCATTGGTGATCCCAGACAGGAAAGGTGATAAAGTAGCCTCTACAATCTGGAGTAAGTTTAGGGCAACAAAAGGAAAAATGTCCTAGGCCTTCTATCAGCCACTGACATGTCTTTTGATGTCCTGGACAGTGCCTAAGGTACAGGTTACGAGGGACAGTCCCGTATATTGATACCCATTGGCATAAGAATAAGCCTGGGGGCACCATGGGCAAGGGTCTTTGTATTGCCACCCCACTTGACTTAGGCTCCTAGCCAAAATACTCTTAGACTCAGAGGTAGGAAAGATCCTAGAGGATAGGGCCTCAAGAAAGCCTCCTCTGAGGATGTTAGGACCCAGGAGGCATGGGTCAGAAAAGGCAGGGAACGCACACATGGGCCGCTGGGGAGTAGAAGCTTCTCGCTGTGCCATGATCTCCACCGGGTCAGTGCCGAGAGTTCAGGACAACAGTTTTCCGCCTCTAGCCAGCCCTCAGCTTTTCCCAGGAAAGGTAGAGAAAGGTGGAACTGGTTCCAGGCAAACCAATGCTCCCAGCCCAGAGGGCCAGGGATTGCTAGAGAGCCCTTTCCCAGAAAACCTCACACCTGTGTCTTAAGTTCAGCAGCCACACTTATTGCTTTTAAATGGCCAACAGGTGCCCGGTGTTTTCCTCCAATTTCTAGTGAGAAGATAGAACAGAATAGCAAGCCTAAGGGGTCCAATGTTACTCACCACTTTGGAGAAATCCCGATGGGCCCCCAGAAATGAGATGAGAAGTCTTCTTCTGATCAAAGGTTTTTCTCAATCAAAAGGTTCGTAGTCTCACGGGCTTCAAGTAATGAAACCATGGACCACAGCGGTGAGTGTTACAGCTCAATTAGAGAAACATACAGACCCAAAAAGTGTGCGGCTGCAAGATTTATTACAGCAAAAGCGAAAGTAAAGTGAAAGTGAAAGTAAAGCTTCCATGCGGTGGAAGGGAACCGGGAAGGGTTGCCCAGAGGGTGTTGTCTCAATGTTGATGGCTGCTCATTAATCAGGGTAGTGGTTGTTGTTGAATATTGGGCTGTGGCAATTTCTTATAGTAAGGCAACAATAAAATTTGCCACATCAATTGACATTACCTCCCAGGAAAGATTTCTCTGTTGCACGCGACACTGATAGCATTTTATCCACAATAGAACTTCTTTCAAATTTGGAATCAATCCTCTGAAATCCTGTTTCTGCTTTATCAGCTAATTTTATGGAATATTCTAAATCCCTTGTTGTCATTTCAACAATATTCACAACATCTTCACCAGGAATAGATTCCATCTCAAGAAATTACTTTCTTTGCTCATAGCAAGAAAGCAACTCTTCATTCAAGTTGTATCATGAGATTGAAGCAATTCTGACACATATTCAGGCTCCACTTCTAATTCTTGTCTTCTTGCTATTTCCACCACTCTGCAGTTACTTTCTCCTTTGAAGTCTTGAATGCCTTCATGTCATCCATTAGGTCTGAAACCAACTTCTTCCAAACTTCTATTAATGTTAACATTTTGACCTCCCATAAATCATGAACATTTTCAATGGCATTTAGAATGATTAATCCTTTACAGAAGGTTTTCAATTTACTTTTCCCCTATCTATCAGAAGAACTACTATTTATAGCAGCTGTAGCCTTACAAAATGTGTTTCTTAAATAACAAAACTTGAAAGTCAAAATTACTCCTTGAATCCATGGGTTACAGAATGGATATTGTTTTAGGAGGCATGAAAACGAGATAAGTTTCCTTGTACATCTCTATTAGAGATCCTGGGGGACAAGGTGCATTGTCAATGAGCAGTAATATTTTGAAAGGAATTATTTTTTTCTGAGAAGCAGGTCTCAACAAGGGGCTTAAAAAAATCAGTTAACCATGTTCTTAACATATGTGCTGTCATCCAAGCTTTGTCATTCTATTGGTAGAGCACATCAAAGTAGATTTAGCATAATTGTTAAGGGCCCCAAGATTAGCAGAATGGTAAATAAGCCTTGGCTCACTTAAACTTAAAGTCACTAGCTGCATTAGCCCGTAAGAAGAGAGTCAGCTTGTCCTTTGAAGCTTTGAAGGCTTGCATTGACATCTCCTCTCTAGCTATGAACATCCTAGATGGCATCTTCTTCTAATAGAAAGCTGTTTTGTTTACATTGAACATCCATTGTTTATTGTAACTAACTGCATCTATTACTTTAGCTAGATCTTCTGATTAACTTGCTGCAGCTTCAACATCAGTACTTGCTACTTCACCTTTCACTTTTATGTTACAGAGATGTCTTCTGTCCTTAAACTTTACAAATCAACCTCTGCTGTCTTCCAACTTTTTTTCTGCAACTTCCTCAACTTCTCTTTTGAAGCTTGCCAAATAAATTACAGCCTTGGATACTTCTCTTTTTAAATTCCTTTGGCTTCTCATCAAAATGCAGATAATGCCTATCTCACAGTATTGTGAAAATTTTATATATATTTGTTTAATTATCCACTCATGTTTGGGTTTAACAAATATTTATTTGGCACCTATTGTGTATCAATTGCTGTGTTCGGCACAGGTAAAGACACACTTGAAAAACAGGTTGGATTCTGAACCATTTCTTCATGTCCACCACCGTATTCCTTCCTGAACTCACTGAACTCCTAAATGATTGCCATCCTTTCTTTTTTTTTTTTTTTAGATGGAGTCTCACTCTGTCACCCAGGCTGAAGTGCAGTGGCACAATCTTGGCTCACTGCAACCTCCGCCTCCCAAGTTCAAGTGATTCTCCTGCCTTAGCCTCCTGAGTAGCTGGGACTATGGGTGCGCACCACTATGCCCAGCTAATTTTTGTATTTTTAGTACAGATAGGATTTCACCATATTGGCCAGGCTGGTCTTGAACACCCAACCTCGTGATCCACCTGCCTCGGCCTCCCAAAGTGCTGGGATTACAGGCGTGAGCCACTATGCCCGGCCTGATTGCCATCCTTTCTTAAGTGGTTTTCCATCATTTCCATCCTCTCTGATATCTTTACCTCCCCACAACCATTTTCACCATTCAGATGCCCAAAGTGCTAGTCATACTCTACCCCATCTCAAACCCCTTAGTAGATCTCCCTACATGCACAACTAAAAATTCCTCAGAATAATACTTAAAGCTCTCCACAGTCTCTCTACATCCTGTCCAATCTTAATTTCACTACTATCTTACAAGAACATGAGACTCCAGTGAAATTGAACATGCCTTCCAAATATGTCATGCATTTTCTAGAAGGATATCTTATATGGTTTTCTCTGCTTCAACACCCTAGATTTGAATGTCCAAATCCAATTCATCTATTGTATAAAATAGTTCTCAATTTCCTCACCTATAAATAAATTATTCCTCTCTAAACTATAATATTTGATCTATGTTTCTCTTTCATAGATATATTTATACATGTCTCAATGTCTTTCTTAAACATGTTTATTTAAATTAAACTTTTATTTTGAGTTAATTGTAGATTCACATGCAGTTGTAAGAAATGATACAGAGATATTTTTGACCTCATATCTAGTTTTCCCAATGACACAATCTTGGGAAACTATAATGCAATATCACAAAAAGGATGTTGACATTGATACAGTCAAGATGCAGAACATTTCCCATCATTACAGTGATCCTTTCTACACCTACTTCCCTCTTGCTCTCACACCCTCCTTAAGCCCTCTAAACCACTAAACTGTTCTCCATGTCTGTAATTTTTTTCATTTCAAGACAGTTATATAAATAGCATCATACAGTATATTTAGAATTGGCTATTCTTTGTTTTTATTTTTTTTTATTTTTAGAGACAGGGTCTCACTCTGTTGCCGAGGCTGGAGTACAAGTACAGCTCATGGCAGCCTTGAACTCTTGGGCTGAAGCAATCCTACCACCTCAGCCTTCTGAGTTGCTGGGATTATAGGCATGAGTCATTATGCCCAGCAGTACTGGCTATTATGATTAAGTAAAATTCTCTGAATATTTATCTGAGTTGTTGCATGTATAAATAGTTCATTGCTTTTTACTGATGAACAGCATTCTCATGATTCAGATGTACCACAGTGTGATCATTCACTCATTGAAGGGCACCTGGGTTGTTTCCAGTTTGGGAATAATACAAAATAAAACTGCTGTAAAACTTCATGTACAGGTTTTTGTATGAACATAAGTTGTTTCTATGAGATAAATGGCCAGAAGAACAATTTCAAGGTTTTAAGCTAGTTGCATGTTTTAAATAAATAAATTGCTAAACTATGTTCCAGACTGGCTGTACCATTTCACATTTCCACCACATATATGAGTAACCCAGTTTTTCTTCATCCTTAAGAGCATTTGGTGTTATTGCTGTTTTTTTTTTTCCATTTTAGTACTTCTAAAAGGTATGTAACTTCTATAATGTGAATGTTTGCATCCCTTCAAAATTCAGGTATTGAAATTCTAACTCTCAAAGTGATGATATTAGAAGGTGGGACCTCTGGGAGGTTATTAGATCATGAGAGTGCAGCCTTTGTGAATGGGATTAGTGCCCTCATTTTTTTGCATGTGAATATCCAGCTTTCCCAACACAGTTTATTGAAAAGATTTCCTTTTATCATTACGTTTTTCTTGGCTCATTTGTCAAAGATTAGTTTACCATATATGTGTAAGTTTATTTCTGGACTTTTTATTGTGTTCCATTGGTCTATGTGTCTATTTGTACCATAATGTTTCAATTATTATAGCTTTGTAATAGAATTTGAAATCAGGAGGTGTGATACTTCCAGCTTTGTTCTTCTTGCTCCATATTGTTTCAGCTATTTAGGATCTTTTGAGATTCCATATAAATTCTAGGATTGTTTTTTCTACTCCTATGAAAAATCTGTGATTGGAATTTTAATAGGGATTGCATTGAATCTATAGATTGCTTTGAATAGTATGCATCCCATTTTGATACTATTGATACAATATCTTTCTGTTTATTTCTGTCTTCAATTTCTTTTATTGGTGTTTAATAATTTTCAGTATATAGATTTTTATCTCCTTGGTTACATTTACTCAATTATTTTATTCTCTTTGATGTTATTACAAATGATAATGTTTTCTTAATTCTCTTTCAGATAATTCCATTCCAGTGTCTAGAAATACAACTGATTTTTGCATGTTGGTTTTGGGCTTCTCAACTTTACTGAATTTGTTTAGAGTTCTAACAGTTTTTTGGTGGACTCTTTAGACTTTTCTATATATAAGATCATGTCATTTTCAAACAGGGAGTATTTAACTTCTTCTTTTCCAATGTGGATGCTTTAAATTTTTTTTCTTGCCTAATTGCTACAGTTAGGACTTTCAGTACTGTGTTGCATAGACATAGCCAGAGTGGGCATCCTTGTCATATTTTTATTTTTAAAGGAAAAGCTTTCCGATTTTTACCACTCAGTATTACGTTAGCTATGGTTTGTTTTATATGAATGGCCTTTATTATGTTGAGATGAATTCCTTCTATACCAGATATTTTGAGGTATTATCATGAGAGAAAGTTAAGTTTTGTCAAATGCTTTTGCTGCATCTATTGAAATGAGCATATGACTTTTATCCTTCATTCTGTTAATGTGTTATATCGTGTTGATTGATTGATTGATTTGCATGTGTTGAACCATTATACTTGCATCTCAGAGATTAATCCCACTTAATCATAATGAATGACGATTTAATGTGCTGTTGAATCTGTTTGCTAAAGTTTGTTGAGGACTATGGCATTTATGTTCATTGCTGGCTTTTTAAAATTGTAGTGTACTTGTCTGGTTTTGGTGTCAGGGTAATACTGACATTGTAAAATGAGTTTGGATGTGTTCCTTTAAAGGAGAACACTTTAAAAGGAACACACACATATGCATACACACACACACACACACACACACACTCTTACCTTTATCAGCAAGTTTTATATTTTTGTATGTTTTAATGTTACTAAATAGCATCATTTCATATGATCTTAAAGAACACTCTAGCATTTTTTGTAAGGCAGTTCTAGTGATGAATTCTATCAGTTTTTGTTCATCTGAGAAAGTATCTCTCCCTAATTTTTTTTCACATGTGCAGAACGTGGAGGTTTGTTACATAAGTGTACACATGCCATAGTGGTTTGCTGCACTCATCAACCTGTCATCTACATTAGGTATTTCTCTTAATGCTATCTCTCCCCTAGCCCCCCAGCCCCTGACAGGATCCTGTGTGTGATGTTCCCCTTCCTGTGTCCATGTGTCTCATTGTTCAACCCCCACTTATGAGAACATGTGGTGTTTGGTTTTCTCTTCTTGTGTTACTTTGCTGAGAATGATGGTTTCCAGCTTCATCCTTGTCCTTTCAAAGGACATGGACTCATCCTTTTTGTGGCTGCATAGTATTCCGTGGTATATATGTGCCATATTTTCTTTATCCAGTCTATCATTGATGAACATTTGGGTTGATTCCAAGTCTTCACTATTGTGAACAGTGCCCCAATGAACATATGTGTGCATGTGTCTTTACAGTAGAATGATTTATAATCCTTTGGGTATATACCCAGTAATGGGGTTGCTGGGTCAAATGATAATTCTAGTTCTAGATCCTTGAAGAATCGCCACACTGTCTTCCACAATGGTTGAACTAATTTACACTCCCACCAACAGTGTAAAAGCGTTCCTATTTCTTCACATCCTCTCTAGCATCTGTTGTTTCCTGACTTTTTAATGATTGACATTCTAACTGGCATGAGATGGTGTCTTATTGTGGGTTTGATTTGCATTTCTCTGTTGACCAGTGATGATGGGCTTTCTTTCACATGTTTGTTGGCTGCATAAATGTCTTCTTTTGAGAAGTGTCTGTTTATATCCTTCACCCACTTTTTGATGGAGTTGTTCACTTTTTCTTATGAATTTGCTTAAATTATTTGTAGATTCTGGATATTAGCCCTTTGTTAGATGGATAGATTGCAAAAATTTTCTCCTGATCTGTAGGTTTCCTGTTCACTCTGATGATAATTTCTTTTGTTGTGCAGAACCTATTTAGTTTAATTAGATCCCATTTGTCTATTTTGACTTTTGTTGCCATTGCTTTCGGTGTTTTAGTCATGAAGTCTTTGCCCATGCCTATGTCCTGAATGGTATTGCCTAGGTCTAGGGTTTTTATGGTTTTAGGTCTTAAGTTTATGTCTTTAATCCATCTTGAGTTAATTTTTGTATAAGGAAGGGATCCAGTTTCAGCTTTCTGCATATGGCTAACTGGTTTTCCCAACACCATTCATTAAATAGGGAATGCTTTCCCCATTGCTTGTTTTTGTCAGATTTGTCAAAGAACAGATTATTGTAGATGTGTGGTGCTATTTCTGAGGCCTCTGCTCTGTTTCATTGGTCTATATATCTGTTTGGGCACCAGTACCACGCTGTTTTGGTTACTGTAGCCTTGTAGTACAGTTTGAAGTCAGGTGGCATGATGCATCCAGCTTTGTTCTTTTTGCTTAGGATTGTCTTGGCTATGTGGGCTCTTTTTTTTGGTTCCATGTGAAATTTAAAGTAATTTTTTTTTCCCAATTCTGTGAAGTAAGTCATTGGTAGCTTGATGGGGATAGCATTGAATCCATAAATTACTTTGGGCAGTATGGCCATTTTCACGATATTGATTCTTCCTATCCATGAGCATGGAATGTTCTTCCATTTGTTTATGTCCTCTCTTATTTTCTTGAGCAGTGGTTTGTAGTTCTCCTTGAAAAGGTCCTTCACATCCCTTGTAAGTTGTATTCCTAGGTATTTTGTTTCTTTGTAGCAATTGTGAATGGGAGTTCACTCATGATTTGGCTCTGCGTTTGTCTGTTATTGGTGTATAGGAATACTTGTGTTTTTTGCACATTGATTTTGAATGCTTTGCTGAAGTTGCTTATCAGCTTAAGGATATTTGGGGTTGAGATAGTGGGGTTCTCTAAATATGCAATCATGTCATCTGCAAACAGAGACAATTTGACTTCCTCTTTTCCTTATTGAATACCTTTTATTTCTTTCTCCTACCTGATTGCCCTGGCCTGAACTTCCAACACTATGTTGAATAGGAGTGGTGAGAGAGCCTATCCTTGTCCTGTGCTGGTTTTCAAAGGGAGTCTAGCTCTGTCACCCAGGCTGGAGTACAAAGGTGTGATCTCAGCTCACTGCGCTCTCCACCTGCCAGGTTCAAGCGATTCTCCTTCCTCAGCCCCCTGAGTAGCTGGGATAACAGGCGCACACCACCACACATGGGTAACTTTTGTATTTTTAGTAGAGACGGGGTTTCACAATGTTAGTCAGGCTGGTCTCGAATTTCTGATCTCATGATCCACCCACCTTGGCCTCCCAAAGTGCTAGGATTACAGGCATGAGCCACTGCGCCCAGCCTGACAGTTTTTTTCTTTCAGTACTTTGAAAATACTGTCTTGCTGTTACTTGGCCAGCATGGTTTCTGCTGAGAAATCAACTGACAATCTTATTTAGGTTCCTTTGTATGTGGTAAGCCTCTTTTATATTGCTTCTGTCAAAATTCTGTCTTTGATTTTTGACAATTTGATTACAATATGTGTTCATTAATTCTTCTTTGGTTTGAACCTGATTGGAGACCTTTGAGTGTCCTGTAACTGGTTTCATCTGTCCCCAGATTTGGGACATTTCTAACTGTTTTTACTTTAAATAATATTTCTTTCCCTTTAGCTCTCCTTCTTCTCCTTTTGAAACTTTTATAATGATATATTTATGTCCCATAAATTTCATAGACTTTATTCATTTATTTTCATTCTTTTTTCTTTTTTCTCCTCTGACTGTATATTTTCAAAGATTTATCTTCAGGTTTACAGATTCTTTCTTCTGCTTGAGTAGGCCTGCTATTGATGCTTTCTATTCCATTTTTTCATTTCATTAATTGTATTCTCTAGCTTCAGAATTTCTGTTTGGGTTTTTAAAAATTTATGTCTCTCTACTGAACTTCTCATTTAATTCATATGCCATTCTTTTGATTTTGTTGAGTTGTCTATTTGTGTTCTCTCATCGTTTGCTGAGTTTCTTTAAAATAATTATTTTGAATTCTTTGTTAGGCACTTTATTGATCTCCACTTTTTTTGTGGTTGGTTACTAGACTACTAAAGTGTTTTTTTAATGGTGCTGTTTCTTTGATCATTTGTGTTTATTTCTTGACATCTTGCATTGCTGACTTTACTGACTGACTTCAAGAAAACAAACATCCTCACCAATCAGCTTGACTAGGGATTTTGAGACCCTCTCAGACATTCTCCATGGATCCATTTGATTTATACCTTTGTCTCCTCTTAGGATGGGGATGAAATTCTTAAGATTTGATGTATTTTCTGAATCTCACAAAGCCAAGCCAGGTGCTCAGAGCCTCACATTTGTTTTCCCTTGGGAAGAGCCCCAAAATTGTCAAGTTTGTGTTTTTTCTTTCAGTCCCACAGAGTAGAAATGGCTATTTGTGGGGCATGTTTTCCCTCACTGTCCATGGGGAAGCACTGGGGAGTTCACCTGGTGGAGGGGGGCATGAGGCACACAAAGCATTTGGAGTGCCTATGGGTCAATTAGGAATATCCATAGGTGAGGCACCCCAAGTGACTTATAGGTGGGCTCCTTGAAGATTGAGTATGTGGAGAAGATATTAGGGCCTCTCTTCCCTGATCCTAGTCTCTCCCAACAACTCAGCTATGCCAGTCATCTCCATTATCTGGGTGAGATAAAAAAATTAGTCTTCCTGGGCAGTATTCACACGGTTAGGGGAGCAGGTTCCTTATTTATTGCACTCTCACCTTCTCCCATAGGAGAAAGTGCAGGCAAAGGGGTTCTCTCTTGGCACAGAGCTGTACTACTTTCAAGGAAGATTGACATAAATAAGATAAAACTGTTCTTCTTGCTTTCTTCAATGCATCTATTCTGAAATTTTTTTGTTCCAGTGGTGTGCTAGAACTTCTCCACCGGATTATCAGTGTCCCAAAACGGTACTTTCATTCTCGAGTATTCATCAAGATTGATGTTTCTACAGAAGGATGATCACCATCTTACTGACATCACTCCTGCGTGTGGCTTTTATGACACCACAGTCCCCAGGTTTTCCTCACATCTCCAGCTACTCCTTCTTTGTCTCCTTTATAAATGTATATTCTTCTCCCCTGAGGTTTCTAAAGGGGTGAACTGCATTCTCTTTCTCTTCTGATTTTATAATCAGTCCTTGAGTGTTCTCATTCATGTCATGGCTTTGAATACCTCCTAGAGAATGATAACCTGCTCATCTGCAGGCCAACTTCCCTAGCAATATATCTAATTTACTTCTTGCCATCTCCATTAACATGTCTCAAAGTCACATTAAACAAAGTATGTCCAAAACCTAGTTCATTTTTTCTTCCCAAGTCTTATCTTCTCCGTGCTTCTGCACAGTAAATGGAATCACTATCTGTGTTGCACTTTGCGAAGATTAGCCATGCTAGGATTTTTGGAAGCAAGAGAGAGATAGCAGGTTTAGATTTGTATAACATCATTCTAGCTCCAGTATGGAAAACTAATTGCACAGTGGGAAAGAGAGGTCTTCTTTGAGTTTCACTAATATATCATATTCTAGACACTACAGAGCATTTGGGCTTGCTTTTTTTGTCTGCTTAGAGTACTCTTGCACTTCTCTTTACATTCACTCTCAACTTACTCAATTTCTTCAAGATAACCTTCATCCTTGTTAAATCAAATTCTTCTATTACAGCCCTTGCTGTGGCTGTAGCATTTGTCCTAGTTATTTGTGTGATTATATGTTAAAAGTCTACTTCCAATAAGAAAATTCCATCTTTCATCAAAAGAGACTATGCCTACTTTTTCTCACAGCTAGCAACATAGATATGGAATATCCTTCATAATTATTTGGCAAAAGAGCTAAAAATAATAGTAATTAATAAGTTCTGTGGAAAAGCAGAGGCACACCAAAAGCTCTGGGCATGCCCTTAGTCAATACAGATTTCTACAATGAAAATACAATATTTATCTGATGCTCATAATGACTAGCCAGACATAAAGACAGGTTCTGAGTCAAAGAAAGATTCAGTATACATTCATTTGTTTAAGAGTCTTAGCATTGTTTATATGTTGCAGGCATTTCTGCATGAGTAGAGTGTATGACATATTGATATATTTTCAAAATTGAAACTGAAATAAAAATATTATCTGTAACTTTGAGCAAATATTATCAATTTATCGTCAAAGTGTATCTCAAATTCAACCATTTCTCTCTTCCTCTTATGCTACTCTTTTAATCCAAGCCACTATTTATTCTTGCCTGGACTTTCAATTGAATTAAGTGATCATTCTGCCTTTATTCTTGCTCTGTTACAAAGCCAGGCCCAACCCAGCAGCTAGAGTGGTCCTTTTAGAACATAATTCAGGTTTAAATTATACTCTTAGCTATTCCATTTTTTTTCTTATAGGCTATCCATTGATACATAACGGATCACTCAATACTCAGAGGTAAGAAATATAAGCAAACAATAAAAGAACACAAATAGACAACTCAACAAAATCAAAAGAATAGCATATGAATGAAATGAGAAGTTCAATAAAGAGATATAAATTAAAAAAAAAAAAACCAAACTCATTATTCTTCTCATGAGTTTGTGGGTCAAGAAAGTATAAAAGGCACAATGGAGAGTATCCATCTCTGCTACCCAGTGAGCCTCAGCAGGCGTTATTTGAATGACTAGCAGTGGTTGGAACAGCCCTACTAGGATCATATGTCTAGTGCCTGGGTTTTCCTTTATATGATATCTGCTGATGCTGGATTGTCCAAGTGAGTGACTTCTTCACGCATATCTGACAACTAGGCTGGAATGGATGGAACAGCTGGGGCTGGCTGGACACCTTTGTTTTTCTTTCTATATAGCTCTCTAAATGAATACCTTTGACTTCCTCATAGTATGGTGGTCTCAGGGTAGACTCACTTTTGACATGGCAGTTGGTAGATCCTAACATGTCTAGGCAGAATCTGCAGGGCTTTTATGACCCGTTATTATCCCAGAACATCACTTTTGCACATTTTATTGACTAAACTAGTCACCACAGCCACGCCAAATTTAAGAAAAGGGAATTAAATTCCACCTTTCAATGGAAAAAGTAACAAATAATCAGTGGCCATTTTTAATCTACCACATTCTCATATTACTCCAAATCCTTACTTACCAAGGCTGTTTGATGCCCTGTGCAACCTTCTTCCTGCTGTTTCTCCAATCCCATCTTCTATTAATTCCTTCCTGTTGTTCTCCTTTCTGATCCTCAAATATGCCAATAATTGTTCCTATTCAGTGCTTTTAGATTTGCTATGCCCTCTGCCAGGAGTCCTCTACCCCTGCATAATTGAATAACTCACCCTCTACTTCAAGAGTCTGCATATATGTTGTCACCTTTAGAGAGGGCATCCCTGACCACCCTTTATCACATTTTATTTCCTTACTCTTCTTAATTTTTCTGCATTGCACTTATCTATCCATCATGTTATACTTGCTTTTCTGTATAAGTCTCGCTCTCTAGAGCTTAAGTTCCAAGTTCCAGAAGCACATTTTCTTTTTTACCTCTGTAGCCCCAAAGCCTGACACTTACTAGGGGATCAAGAAATACTTATTTTATGAGATAAAGGAATAATTCTCAAAATCATATGGAAACTTGATTAATAAAATCTTGCCTCTATAGAGTATTACTGAGATGTCTTTCAGTTATTACATACTTGTATCTGAGACTATTAGGATTTTTATGGGAATGCCCTTCTCAAAAGGCCAAGTGGAGCTCACACAAATTTAGAACTGGATTTGAACAAACACAACACATGTCTTGAACATTACCTGGTTCATTAAGGGAATGCAAGATGCAGAATAATTTAGGCAAATGCAAAAAAAAGGTCAGTATATTTTAGAAGAACTAGATACCCTAGGGCCTGATTATGCATGGTATTAACCAAGAGGGGACTTGATGTGGCAGGAAAATCACTAATATGATCAACTCTTATAAAAAGCACAGCTATAAGAAGCTAGCTGGGTGATTACTACATTGAAGAGTATTCTCTAGAACATAATTCCAAAATATAATTAGGGTGCTGATTTTTTAAATGATTTATAATTGCGACTTATCTTGTTGGCTATTATTATTGCCTTTTAAATAACCACTTACCCAGGCTAGTAATTATTTTGTGCAAGACCTAGAGTAAAGAACTTCGATTCACTTTCATTTATTATTTAATTTTTGTAAGTGTTTACTTATTATAAAACCTCCTTCAAAAGAGTTAGTGTGCAATACTTATTTGGGTTTTATATGTAACCCTGTATTAATATTGGGAAGGCAATATTCTGTTTCTACTCAGCTGGAAAAACCCTTCTACCATTAATCTGTATGATATATTTAGCCCACATTGGGACTGACCAGTCAGGAAATTGTTTACATAAATTCTTTTGTCTCTTGCCTTAAGAAAGAGACCAAATTGATCATCTGTGTATTGTATTATATTGCATTGGAGAAAGAAGTCTACCAAAAATATACAAGCTATTAAATTCTGAGGTTACATGCAATTGATGGTTTCTAATGCTGATGATTTTAATAGAATAGATATGTCCAAGTCATCATACTATGCTTGGGATAGAATTTAAACGCTCTCCATCATAAAACCAGTGTCTTGCAGAGTGCTTCATCTGCTTCAGGATTACCTGAAGTGCTTATTTAAAATGTCCCCATCCAGATACAATGAATTAGAATCTCTGGGGGTGACACCCATGCATTGCATTATGATCAAACACTCCACCCCATATGAGGTACTTAATTATGTACAGTAAAAATGACTTTAAGCTAGTCTACAGTCCTCAGAAGTCTACAGTCTAATAAAGGCAAAAGGTCTTAATCAAATAATCACATAATTAAATCAAATAATCTTCAGTGATATATATGGGAAGTTTTACAAGATGATGTTCTCAGTGCTATCAGTAGATCCAGTCAGAGAAGGGAGCAAAACTTCCCCCTGGAGATGGTAATTGGGAGAGAGAGCTGACATCAGAAGGATGAAAAGTAGTATACAAGTCAAAAGATAAGGAGAAATGTTTAATTCAGAGAGAAAATTGTTTGCTAACACCTGGTAAGAGAAGAGAATGCTGAAAGTAACAAAAGAAGGCAGGCCTTGAGGGGAATAGGGTACAGAGAAGGACAGATACATGGGGAAGCATCCAACCTTGAAGGGTCCTGAGGCCGTTAATGCCTTTGGTCTTTATCTTGTGAGTAAAAGGCAACTTGTAGAGTATTTTAGGCAAAAAGAGGGTGGGGTAGAGTGGAGAAGTTGAAGACAATCTGATTTACATTTCAGAAAAGGTCTTGGAAAGGTGCATCATTAAATTTTCAAAAAAGTAGCTGGTTCTGGCTTGAGATATATTGTGCATGTTTATACTGGTGCCAGAGAAGTAACTTGCCCCTAACAGCCTTTAAAATAGCCTCCGTTTTCACTTGGACCAAATTTGGACTCTTGAGTCTGGCTTTTGCAAACTTCTGTGATCTAGGCCAACTCTATACGGGCCCATTCTCCTCATCTCCTCAAGCTTTCCACCCCACTCAAATGCATCTCACAACTGCTTCCTGTCTTTCTCCAATTCCCCACAAAGCCTGTACAGATTCTCCCTGCATCCACTCACCATCTAAGACCTTCATATGTTTTTAGGTCCAGCTTACTCTTATTTACTCATTGTCTTGATCCATTTGCTTTGCTATAAAGGAATACCTGAGGCTGGGTAATTTATAAAGAGGTTTATTTGGCTCCCAGTTCTGCAGGCAGTACAACAAGCATGGTACCAGCATCTGCTTCTGGTGAGGGCCTCAGCTGCTTCCACTCATTATGGAAGATGAAGGGGAGCCAGAGTGTACAGTGATCACATGATGAGAAAGAAGGCAAAAGAGAGGGAAAGGGCCAGGCTCTTTTTAACAACCGGCTCTCAGGAAACTCTCCCAGGAATTAAAAAAGTGAGAACTCACTATTACCATGAAGATGGCACCAAGCCATCATGAGCAATCCACTCCCACAACCCGAACACCTTCCACTAGGCCCTGCCTTCAACACTGGGGATCAGATTTCATTATGAGGTTTGGAGGGTCAAATGTCCAAACTATAGCAGTCATGTTTCATTTTTCTCTGTCTCCATTAATTCTTATGACCAATACTATGAAAATAAAGCACGGCATCACATAATTTTACAAGATGCTATTTCATTCTTTTATCTGTGTACCTCTTGTCTTCCCAACATGCTTATCTTCCCAAGGGAGGGACTGGATCCTGCACAGTTTTTTGGTCCCTTACAATTGTTAGCGTATTTCTATAAAAATGGTAGTCACTCAAGACATGCCTCTTGGCTGAATGCTTACAGTCCTCTACAGTTCTGGAAGGTACTTGAGGAAAACTTGAAAGCAAAGATAGAAATAATTTTGGAAGATTTTTATAAGGAAGTTGAATACTACTGTAAATTAACTAGGGATGAAGCATAAGTGTAAGAGTAGAATTTTAAAACCAAATAAATATTTTAGATAAGGGAATTTAACAAATTTTATCCATATTTTTACATTTTTTAAATTTTGAAATGACTTCAGATTTACATAAAAGTTGCAAGAAAAGGGTTCAGAGAATCCCCATACACACTTTACCCAGCTTGCCCTTTAAGATCATGTATATATCTGGTTTCTCCTCAAACTTCCACTTATTAATTTTAACATCCATCTGTGGGCCTTGCCTGCAGCAATTATATTTGCCTAATGATGATTTTCTATTTTATTATTCCTTCAATATTTATTCATTGGAATCATTGTGTAAGGAGATTTCTCTCCTCCCTACTTTCTTTTTTACTGTCAAAAAAGAAGCTACAATCAATGAGAACCATTGCTTCTAAAAATGTATAGTCTACTCTTCCATGAGGCATCATGGTATTATTCAAGTTTAGACTTGTAGATACCCTCTACTGTTAAAATCTGCACCCAGTCATGGTCTTATTGAATGTTCTCAGGGAGAACAAGGTCTCATAACTTGCTTTGTAGGTGACAAGCTTGCTGTGGTACTCACAGGGGCTTAATCAGTGTTTACAGATGATATCTGACAAGTAGGCACTAGGTTTGAAATTCAAATTAAATAGCAGAGAAGTATTTAGAATGAATATGTAGCATTCGAGTGACCTTTCTCAGGTGTAATCACTTGGAGAGGCAAATGATATAATTTCTCTTATACTACAATACTAATAATCGGCTTCCTTGTGAAAATATGCTTTTGATATTCTGCTCAAATTTGGTGACTATACTCCATTTATGTTTGTTGAATTAAGAATAGATAAATAGGACACATATTTGATCTCTACCTAAAATGATACTTAGTATTGTATTGCTTGTAAATTTTCAATATACTTTTATGTATATCATCACCAAACTACCATTCTAAGGGGTAGAAAGCTCTTGTTGTCCTGATTTTACAGATGAGAAATTACCTGATTTATGCTCTTTGTTCCTTCCACTGGGCCAGAAATTTTCTATCATTTTTATTCTCTATCTCGTTGATTCAACAATCTTAATGGACAGCCTTCACAACAATCCAAGTTGCCCGCAAGCATTTGCCCCATACGAGAACTGTAATTTGCTGCTAACCCCAGTCATAAAGAAGGTCAAGCTAGTTTTATTCAACACCACCAAGTGCTAGTGATGGAGATCCTAAACCTTCTCTGGGGTTCACAAGTCTCTTGTGTCATTGCTGGGGATGTTACACAGATGTAGGCATCTCTTACCTGGGCATTCTAGGGATGATGTGGTAGCTGCTGTCGAGAGTTTTGCACCAGGACTGAGGAGCAAATTGTCAGCCTTGCCCTGAGATGTGGGGATTCAGATTACTCACAGGCCATCAGTCAGCACCAACCTTGCTCCATCCTTAGTTCTAGTTACCACAGACTTCTCTCTTTCACTGTTTTTCCTTTGACTTCTAGTGTGGCAGGAGAAGCTGAGTAGGGGACATTGGCCCTTTCTATTCCCTTGGGGTATAACCTTTGAAACTCAGGAAAAGACCTCTCCCCTGCTCTCTGCCCATCTGCTCTCATGTTTTTTTACCTGCGGAAATGAGAACAGAATTATCTAGCTGCTGAAACAGAGGAAAGGACCAAAAATTCAAGAAAAATCAAGGAGAAAATTGTTAATATTTCAAAAGCATTGGTTTTCCAAACATGGGCACCTACTAGCTTTCTGAATGGTAATGTAGGAGAGGCGACACCAACAAAATTAGAACTAATTGGCTGGATGCAGTGGTTTATGCCTGTGGTCCCAGCTACTTGGGAGGCTGAGGTAGGAGGATCTCTTGCACCTGGAAGGCAGAGGCTGCAGTGAGCTGAGATCGTACCACTGCATTCCAGCCTGAGTAACAGAGTGAGACCCTGTCTCAAAAAAATAAAATCGAATAGAACTAATTGATTGCCTGTTATGTTTGAACATGTTGAAAGGAATTTTACAACTTTGAAGGAAAGATTTGGAAAAGAAATAAAAATATAGGCATAGAATACAAAGCAAATAAAATATAAGGTAATTCATAACTATAAAAATATGAAAGTTGTATTAAGGCAGGATGTATGATTATAACGTACTATGTAGCTCAGCTATGAACAATATTTACAAAGTACTACTAGTGTAAATCCTAAATATTAATTAAGCCAAAGTGATGATACATATAAGTGATAGGTTGAGGGGTGTTTGTTGGAGAAGGTAGAAACAAGAAGCAACAATAGAAAATTTTAAACCATCTGCCGAGGAAAGCCAGGAGATAATATGAAAATAAAAGAATCAAGAAGAATCCATATATGCATATTATTTACAATATGTAGGTAAATAGCAGGTAAAACTGCTGAAAGGTGGAATAAGGTTGCCCCAAGTGATCAGGAAAGGGGAAGCATAAGGCCAGGAATGTCTGTTCCTCATAATAAGCTTTCCAGTTGTTTAAATTATGTACATTTATTCCTTAATAAAATGAAAGTTAATTTTAAAAGTATTTCAGATATAAACTGAAAAATTGGTGGAGACCGAGTTAGTGATAGTGAAAGTAAAAGTAATCTTTTACTTTCTTAAGATAAGTGTAATTAAAAATCTGAGAAAAGTATAACTTGAAAGATGAAAGCCTCTGGAATACCACTCAGATAGAGCCAGTGTAGACAATTTAATGTATATTTCCTCCAAAATTTCTGTATTTACCAAAAAATGCAATCATACTACAGAAACTATTTTGCAACTTGCACTTGTTTTTCCTCTAACAGGTCCTGGACATCAGTTTATGTCACTATGTACAGATTAAACACATTTTTAATGGATATATAATTTTTTACATTACAGATACATATTAGATATAAAATATTTCATTGTATGATGTACTACAGTGTATCAAATTATTGTTTATTAATTTTTTCCAATTTTTCAGCTGTACTTCACTAAGTATTCCATATGTATATATTTGTGCAATTCTAAGAATGTTTCAGAAGTATACATTCTTAAAATGCAAGTCGTAGCTCAAAAGGCATAAGGCACTTTATATTTTAGTGGAAATTGCTAAATAGTCTTTCAAAGACATTCTGGTTGGTAGTAGTCTCACCAACATTGGATATAAGTGCCCAATCTCCTTATGCTGTTAATTTTTATTGGGACATAAAAATTGTGTGTTTACATACAATTGAAAATGATGTGTTTACAAAGAATTTTCATATATGCCATGGACTGAATTGTATTTCTCCAAAATTCATATGTTGACTCTCTAACCCCAATGCATCTGTATTCGAAGATAGAGTCTGTGAGGAGGTGATAAAGGTCAAATTAGATCATAAAGCTGGGGCCATAATCTGATAACAATGGTGCCCTTATAAGAAGAAGAGAGACATCAGAGTTCCTGTCTCCACTGTGAGAAGACACAGAGAAGATGGCTGTCTCCAAGCAAGGAAAAGAGCCCTCACCAGAGACTGACTATGCCAGGTCTTGATCTGGGACATCTAGCCTCCAGAACTGTGAGCAGAACTTTTTCTGTGTTTAAGCCATGCAGTCTGTGGTATTTTTATTATGACGGCCTAAGCAGACTAATACATATGTCATTTCTTTCAAAACTCCTGTCCATGCAAAGGGGTTCCACCATTCCTAATTTACAGGTGAGGAAATGGCATTAAGAATGTGCTCAGATCACATGGTTTTTAAGTGGCGATGCAAGGAATAGAAGGCAGCTTTTTTGACTCAGAGTCAGTTCTTCCTCTTTACTACAGAAGAGTAGTCTTGTTCATTACAATTCCCCCTCACTTATTAGCTCCTACTATGGGAAATCTATTGAAATCACAAATGCTTGAGTTGTAAAAGTCTTTGGAGGTTATCTAGTCTAGCAAAGAAAGTGAGGCCCTGAAAAATCAAGTAATTGGTCCAAGATGACACAGCTAGTTAATGGAAAAACTAGGATTGATATTCAATTTGACTTGAGTCTAGTATTCTTTAATTTTTTTTATTTTTTTGAGACAGAGTTTTGCTTTGTTGCCCCGGCTGGAGTACAGTGGCATAATCTTGGCTCACTGCAACCTCTGTTTCCTGGGTTCAAGTGATTCTCCTGCCTCAGTCTCCCGAGTAGCTGGGATTACAGGCATGCACCACCACGCCCAGCTAATTTTTGTATTTTTAGTAGAGATGGGGTTTCACCCTGTTGGCCAGGCTGGTCTTGAACTCCTGACCTCAGGTGATCCGCCCGCCTCAGCCCCCCAAAGTGCTGGGATTACAGGTGTGAGCCACCGTGCCCAGCCCTTTAATTTTGACACAATCATATTTCAAAGTTTACTTTTAATGTATAAATTATTCCTTCATGTTTCCAAACACTACTATAATTCTATAAATACGGTTATTTTTCAGGTCACAAACTTTATCTCATAAAATAGAAGTTGCCCTTTAAAATTCCAATCAGATTTATATTCTGATGTCCTTTGGTAAAGTGATGTAACACATAATAGTCAGTGTTTGTTTCAGTCTTTTTTTAAGGATGATGGAGCCTAATTCTTTTATATATGACTCTATTACACGACTTAGTGCATTCCGGGGCTGAAGGCTTCCACATCTCTCATTTCCATGCTAATTAAAATGTGAGCTTCTTCTTCAGTCTTTGGATATGTGCAACAGGAGATTAGAGTTTGTCTGCTTCCTTTATATCAGCAAAATGAATCACACTGCTGCCAGGAGAGTCCCATTAGTGTCATAAATCCTAGAAACACTATACACTTTCTGAGAATGAAGCCTGATAGTTGGAAAGCAGTATAGTCATTTTTGCTGACAGTTACCCCCACCAGGACAAAATAAGAGAGGTCTGGGAGCAAGCCACAGATTATTCTCAACATTAGCAAAGTGAGATGCTTTTTGAAAATAATTACTTTCCCTCTACAAAGTGATATAGATATTTTTATCATTTTATTTTTTTCTAAATTAGTTTTGGCATTTAGTTTCCCAGAATATAAGACTTAAATTGGAAATGGCAGAAAAGTCATTCAAAACCCTTTTCTACCTCCCTTCAATGTAACACATTCAGTAGCTTGGTGATTTCAAGTATATTTTTCCAAATAACAAAGGAAATTAAACTCAGTAAGTTATGTGTTAAATACACCACGTAGATTCATTATTACTTTTTTAAACTGCTTATACAGTAGAATACCCAATACACAACTGTGGTTATTAGCAGAGGAACTGAAAGGTAACGCTGATTCACTGAATGTTTCCAAGACTCAGGTTAACCTATAACTAGAAACAGCTTGAAGACATCTGACTCATGTTTCTAATGCCCAGAGTAATGGAGCTTTTAAAAATCATTTCACAATACCACCAGTATTTACTCAATCCATATGAGTTGTACTTATCTTTTAATGAAAGAGTGAAAACACAGTTATAATAATTCCCACTAACAACACCCACAGAGAGCTGATTATCAAACTATCTTATTATTCAAAATGAAAGGTTTCTCTCCATTCAGAAGAGAATACAACAAAATAATAAAGGGAGCAGGAAGTAGGATACTGGAGAAAACAGAGAAACGGTGAACCTTTCTGCACATCAGAATCCCTTAGGGAAGATTTTGCAAAACACAGGTACCCACGCTTCCCCCAGATATTTTCATTCACCTATTTTGCAAAACACAGGTACCCATGCTTCCCCCAGATATTTTCATTCACCTAGTCTGGGTTGGGGATGGACAGGCATAATTCTCATGCTTAAACTAAGTTGAAAATCACTATAAGAGAATGAACAGGTACACCTGAGGACATAGGAGGTATTGCAGTGGACTCAGGAGCACTGCAGAGAATGGACAGTTTTGTTATTGAAAGGTTGGCATTCTGGGTATGTACTCTACTACCCCCAAAGGTGGATGCTCTTGGAGTCTTGCCAGGGAAACAATGGTCAATGCCACTTGCTTGTTCTGTGTGCTTGAGCAAGGTGCTCAATATTTGTTGTTCCAATTCTTTGTCTGGAGAATGGGAATGATAGTACTATCTCATGATTATTAAGATAAAATGCGGTAATCCACATGAAAGGCTTAGCTCAGCACCTGTCATATGGTAAGTACTCAGTACATGCTATCTGACCACTCAGTTGGGAGAAAATTATCAGAGCCTTTATTTTTTGCTTTTAACCATGTACTAACTGATGTTTTCATACACACACACACACACACACACACACACAGCTCAAGCAAAATGTGCTAAACATTTCTGCTTACAAAGTAAACACAAGTGGTCATCTGGTAATGGAGCCCTCATCACTATCGCACCCAGATTACAACAGGATACCTCACCCAGACAATGCCTCATCTGCCAGGTGACAGGCCTTGGATAGTTCTGTAACAGGTATCTGAATTACAAGAAAAGAAGCTGGAGCAAGTGTGTGTCTGTGTGTGTGTGTCAGAGTGTGTGTGCGTGTGTGTGTTGTGGGAGGGGTATTGCTGTAGTTGCTACTGTTTCAATTGAAGAAATTTGAAAAAAAAAATCTATAGGTTAAAAGGAAAGAGCCAAAAAAGCAGGAGAGGCGACTCTGCAGGTGAGGGAGAGGTGTCCAAGGGAGCAAGAACCTTGAAGACCCCATGTAATAGGATCAGCCTCAGATGGAGCAGAGCAAGCTCCTCCTCTGAAGTGGAAGGAAAGGGCATTAGGAAGCTGTGAAAGCAGATAAATGTGTGGGCATGGCAGGACAATGGGCAAGTTCTCCCTAGTTGGTCCTTATTTTCTCCAATAAATAAGAGCTGAGGTCACCTGCAGAGGTTAAAGAGGGAGGAGGAAAGGAAGGGAGCTAGAGGCAAGTGGCCAGTGTTTTAAATAGCTGTTGGGAAGGTCTCAAGAGCTCCAAAGTACCTCCGACTGCAATAAGTCATTTAGATGGTATTCCTGATTTGTCTTCTTGGCAGATTCTTGAAAATTTGCAGCCAATTGGAGATAATTAGTTTTCCAAATAGATCCCACTCTGGGAGAACCAATATTGCATTCTTTTAACGCAGGCTTTTATAAATAGCAATAAAACATTCTGCCATCTAACCATAAAGAAGAGACCCATATAACGTCCTCCCTTCATTGAAAAGGGAGATGTTATCTTTTAAAACTATGCTGCCAATAGACTTCCCTCCGATATATTGTAATTTCCTACTAAATAACTTTTTTTTTTTTTTTGGTGGTGAGATCAGAGGTTAAAAGCTGTTGTTTTTACCAAAAAGATTTTTATTTCTATTTCTATACAATTAACTTTAGTGTTTTTAGGAAGGGGGAGGTGAGGACCCAAGGTTTTTTTAAGGAAAATAAAACTATGTGAAAATGCAAAAATACAAAATTCAAAAATGTAAATATATATGCCAAAAGCCAACCACCTTTCCTATTTTTCTGACTTAACCCTTAGCCAAATTGTATTCCATGTAGTTTGAGCTAATAAATGAAAAGGTCAAAGAGGTAAGAAAAGATAATACAAAGAAGCATGCAAACAATTGATAGAGATGAGGAAAGCATTAGAACAAACCACTTTGCCCACGATATTTATGCTGAAGGCCATATGCAGGCCAGAACTTGAAATATAGTTGAAAGCTTAAAAGGTACAGTGATAAGAAAACATAGCAGAGGCCATGAAACAGCTCTTCGGGGGTCTAATCACAAGTGCCTGAGAGGATTAGAGCTTTAACAAATACAGCACTGCTTTAGAGAAAGTCAAAAGCAAAATGAAAGCACTTGCCTTTAAAAAGGAATCAAAGAACCACTTGATCTCCAAAAACAAAAAAGACTTATAATGTGGAAAGAATAGTAACTTTTCAATTAATCAGTTCTTGGAGTCTCTCTAATACTTGCTATTGCATTTTTTCTTTTCATCATTATATAATTCTTTTTTTTCTTTTTCTTTTTTTTTAAAGACAGGGTCTCACTCTGTTGCCTAGGCTGGAGTACAGTGGAGGAATCATGGCTCACTGCAGTCTCAAACTCCTGAGCCCAACCAATCCACCCACCTCAGCCTCCCGAGTAGCTGGGACTGCAGGCATGCACTACCATGCCCAGCTAATTTTTCCATTTTTATAGAGATGGGGTGCTCACTGTGTTGCCCAGGCTGGTCTCAAACTCCTGGACTCAAGCAATCCTCCCACCTCAGCCTCACAAGGTGGTGGGATTACCTGGTCCAGTTCATTTCATTAAAGCAATGTATATAATGTGAGCCGAGACCATGAAAATATGCGTAAAATACACATATACATAGGTCGAGGAGATATCAATTTCTTCTCTCTTTTTTTCATGTTGTTTCTATAATAGATTGTATTATAGTTCAAAATATGGACTGCCACTTCCTGCAGGAAGATTATACTTTTTCTCACCGCTTTGATGTCAGTTTTGGCCATGTGACCTGCTCTGTGCAAGAACCTGTGAAGTGATATTGATTTCTACAGAAAGAATTAGCATAAAAGGTCTGAGTCTGCTTGGCTTAGAAAGACCTGTGTGGAAGATTGGCCCTCAGCTGGAACTGGGGAGCTTGAATTTCAGGAAGGGTCTCACATTCCCTGATAAGGATGGCTCACACACCTAAACTGCTTGTGCAAACAATAAGGCTTATGCTGAACCCATGATCCCTTTCTGGGGGTACAGAATTTGGGTACATGCTAGGCAGAGGATGCCTATTGTGATCATCCCCCAGTAAAAACTGTAAGCATTGAGTGTCTTGTGAACTTCCCCAGTAGATGACATTTCACACATTGCCATGATTTGGCACTGGAGGAATGAAGCATATCCTGTGTAACAGCACTGGATAAGGACTCGGAATCTTGTACCTGTTTTCCTCCAGAAACCTTTGTCCCATGTACCTTTTCCTTTGCTTATTCTACTTTGTATCATTTTGCTGTAATAAATCATCACTATACAGCTGTGTGCTCTGAGTCTTTCTAGCAAATCACGAAGGCTGCCCTTCCGGGAAGTCCTTCATGACTCTTTCTCCTTGGTATGACAAGTGTCACTACTCTGACTACAGGCTACTCTGCCTTCTGGGTCCCAGAGTGAAGACGACATGACAGAGTCATAGCCAACTTGGAGTGGTCTAACATAAACAAAAAATAAAGCTCACAAGTTGTAAGCCCCTAAGATTTGGGAGTTTCCATTACCACAGCAAAACCTAGCTTTTTCTGACTGACACATAATTCTGGTGATACATTAACACAGTTCTTTCGTGCTCCCAAAGCCTTTTCTCACATTATTTACTTTGACCTTCCCAAAACTTTATGAAGTATGGAAACCAGATGATATTTATATGCTAGAGACTACATGGACCTTTGTTTCATTCTCTAATATCATGAAACATTAAATAAATAAATCCCTACTCAATTCCTATTCCATGGAGGCATGGTTCTATGGAGTTGTCCATGTAAGAAGCAGACAAATAGCAAATAAGTCACTGCAATTTGGAGCATTCAAAGTCAAACCACAACTTTTTATTGTGGTTCCTATTAGTAATGACTGGTTTGAGGTTTCAGTTTTTGTTTTTTGTTTGTTTTTTTTTTTTCTGTCCACAGCACCTCAACAGGTATAAATGTCTTTCCAGACCTCTGGTTGTCCATCAGTTTATACCTGCTCTGGTTGGTAATCATTTCTTTGAGGTGATCTCCTAGGACTACCAAATTAGATGTGATTTATGCCACATAACCTATATTTTAAATCATACTGAAATAAACATTGCCTTCAAATTTAGTGAAACTCAATAGATTAATTCTCTATTACTATTAATCACTCCAAAATTGATTGGCTTAGAACACCAATAAGCATTTATTATCTCATGGAATTTCAGTGGGTTGAGAATTTGGGAACACCTTAGCTGAGTGGCTAAGGACTCTGGCTCGGGACTTGTCCTCAGTTTGCAGTGAAGACCCCAGTGGCCAAGGCTGCAGTCATCTCCAGGCTTGACTAGAGTGGGAGGAGTTGCTTTCATGGTGACTATTTGCATAATTGACAAATTACTGCTGCCTTTTACAAAGAAACCTCAGTTCCTTGCCACATGTGTTTCGCCATAGGGCTGCCCAAGTATCCTCGTAACGTGACACCTGGCTTTCCCCAGAGCAAGTGATCCAAAAGAAAGTAAGATGGAAGCCACAGTACCTTTTCTAACTTCATCTTGGAAATCATACACCCCCACTTCTGGCACTAGAATACATGTTACTAGGTCCAGCTTACACACAAGAGAAGAGAAATTAGACTCCACCTTTTGAAAAGAAAAGTGTCAAAGAATCTGTGAACATATTTTAAAAACCATCACATCCCTTGTAGGTAATTATTTAATACTATTGTTGTTCACCAGTATGTTCAGTGGGGAGCCACTTCTGGGCACTACTTAATCCCCTCATGTTTGGATGGGACCATGTGACCAGAATTGGCCAAGAGTTGTGAGTGGACTATTCAATAACTATTTCTAGAAAATTGGCTCTCCATATGGAAAAAGACAAAAAGATATTATTTTATGTCCATCGCAAAAATCAAAATGAATTAAAGAAGAAAAATCAGTAATATGACATTTTTACAAGAAAACATGTAATATTTTACGCCCATGACAAAGGTAGGGATTTCCTAAAGAAGACACAAAAACCATAAACTAGGATGTCATTTCACAATCATCAAACTGGCAAACAAATTAACAAATCTGAGAGCACAAACTCTTAACCAAGTAGCAGCTGCTGGTGTGAATGTAAATTTGTACAAGCATCATGAAGAGTAATAGAACAAAATCCAGTAAAATCTAAAATGTGAATAGTCTCTGACTAAGAAATTTCACTTCTGGGTTCATGTTCTTTACCTTGGAGAAGCACAAGGGGTGTGTACACAAGGATACACATGCCAGGATGTTCACTGAAGCACTATTTAAAGTAATGATAACCTGGAAATAACTTTACCATCTCTCAAATGTCATTCGTACAATGGATTACTATACAGCAGTTAAAATAAATAAGCTAGATCTGCATTTACCAACATGGATAAATCTCAAAAATCAATAATGAGTGAAAAGGCAATTTGCAGGCTGGCATTCATATGATTCCATTTATGTGAATTTTAAAATGTGTGAAACAAAACCATATAGCATTATTGAATAAATACGTTTGTAGGAAAGATTTTTTTAGCCTGCATGCATTTCAAAGTTGAGATAACTTCTGGTGAAAATCGTAGGCGAAAGAATTGGGAGTTGGAAGAAGGGCGGTTTGTTGTATCAGGAATATTTGTTTCTATTTTTAAAAAAGAGATCTGAAGTAGATACAACAAAATGTTACCATCTGCTTACTACTGATGATGAATGTTATTGTTATCTTCTGTAATTTTCAGTGTCTTTGGAGAATTTCATAGTTAGACACTACAACTTGAAGAAAACCTCTGAACTAGATTATCTCAATTCTTTTTATATGAAAATTTATTGTTCTAATGAGGAGAGGGATAATCCCTAAATCATGGTGGGTGATTTGCAAGATTTGGGGCTTTTTAAATTAACATACATTAGCAGCTCCTCTGAGATGAACTCTGTATAGGACATGCCAAAGTCACATATCCAGAGCAGGACTTGCTGATGACTATGGCCCAGAATGGTCTCAGGCCACCCAAAGTTCTTTCTATTTATGACAGAAAAGACAGTGCCATTATCTCTGTTCTGGAAAACATCATTCAAATCATTTGTCTGTGTTCCCTTCAAAAATCCAAAATGGTTTGCATTCTTCTGAGTGTTTTTCTGGTGTTAAATTAGATATAATAAAAAGTGTTGTGTTTCAAAGGAGATAAGTTCAAGCTATTCAATTCCCTCTTTCCCACAAAACCAATCCAATCTCATTTAAATTTATTAGGAATGAAAAATACACACGTATCTCCAACATCCCCTGATTTCCCAAAGAAGGCTTTGGAGAGAGTGGAAAACATAGGAATGATACTTTGATTATCATTGTTATTTCCTGGATACAGCTGGATTACAAGAAGCTGTGAAATAGTTTTAGTTCTTAAAAAAAATCCAACAGTTCTATTTTTGCTGACAAGAGAAAGGTCCAACTTCCTCTCACAGGAAAGACTTAATCTTGTTATATTTCTAACCACATTTTGGGCAGGACAGCACTAAATAGAACGGATAAGCATCTAATCTTCCAGATGCTTACCCTGAATAAATCTCCAAACTTTGAAGGGACTGTCTGAGAGCTAATCTTCTCAGCTTTAAGCTTGGGTCAGTCAATGATGAAAAACAAAATGGAAAGTTGATCCATTTCTCACTTATTTTTCCTACACGATAATATAATACCAACAGCAATACTCATTTAAGCTACAATGTTTCTGTATTGGGTATGCTTCTGTATGTGTGAATGAGTTGTGTGTGTGTGTGTGTGTGTGTGTGTGTACCTTTGTCCAAAAAGACCTTCACCATCCAAGGGCACAGGATTGCTTTCTCTCAATAGCAGATATTTGTAAATCCCTACAGTATGAACTGTGTTTTGGATGTGGGCCAAATAACCAGGGAAGAAATTACTAAATTATGCTAGTTGTAAATTGTCCATTCTAATGGTCCCAAACATCATGATTATTTTTATAAATCACTTTATTCTATTTGCCTGCCATTTATTGATTCAATAACAAATCAATACTTACGACCTACGACAAACATATTCTACACCAGGCATTTTACAGTGATGCCTATAGAATTATAAAACTTGTCATTTCTTGTTTTTATTATCAATGAAACTTCAGGAAAATTAAGTCACAGAATTCTTAGTGAAACATATGATTTCAAGTCATAAAACCAGAAAATCTGATCCTAAGTAATACTGGTGGTGATAACTCTCCATCACTGTAGTCACTGTACTGCCAGTAACTCAGCAAAATTAGACGGAGTGTGATAACAAGAGGAAATCAAAATGATTTGTAAAGTGAGAATTCATCACATTTTCAGGGAAAACCACACAATATTCTGAAATGAAAGCCATTAGAGGGAAAATGCATTTCATTAGCCTGGTCTTCTAAGCACAGTTAGGTTATAAAACCAATTTGCCTTCTTTTAATCCTTTCCCTCCATCCTCTGCCATATATCCTTATGTTGTCATGAGTGTTCCACCATTGCCTTAGATTTTTTTTTTTTTTAAGACAGGGTCTTGCTCTGTCACCCATGCTGGAGTGCAGTGGAGCAATCATGGCTCACTACAGTCCCAACTTCCCAGGCTCAGGTGATCCTCCCACCTCAGCTTCTCAAAGTGGTAGAATTACAGATGAGTGCCTTGGAATATTTTTATGAGAGGAGAGAAAAAGGAAACCCAAAACAATTTGCAGACTCTCATTAGATACGATGGATTATATTCGACCCTTTGCTTCCTTTCCCTGGGAAATTTCAATAGAAACTCAAACGTCCACTTACCTCACAAACAAACACACTTTTGTTAAATCACCACAACTTCATGGAATGTATGTCTTGAGTCTGAGATCCATTTGGGTTGAATTCATATACAGTACTTATGTGATGGGATTGGTTCTCAGACTGTATCCTCTCTTATGACACAAACAGTGGAGGGTTAAAATTTTATGTGTGTATCTGTGTGGATGTGCATGCATATGTGTGTATTTGTGTACACATGCATGTAGAGAAAGACACATAGAAAAAGAGAGAAACAGAGCAATAGGAAAACAAGAGACAAGAAGAAAGTAATTTGAACTAAAATAAAACAACAAAAATTTCTTACAAATTAGCATGTTTCAGTTCATGTTTATGGTAGAAGCTGTGAAGTGAAAAGGGAATGAAAGAGCTGGAAATGATCTTTTTTGAATAAATGAACTGAACTGAAAAAGAACTGATAGTGCTCCTTAACCATGGAAGTAATTGTAAAACTTTCAATAAAAGTTGTGATTATATAAATAAATAGGTCTAGGAGATAATCTTTGCAAATGATCTGAAAGGACAATGCCACCAATGTTTTGGAGGGTCTCAGTATGTTCTCCTCTCATGGTTCAAGGCACTTTAAGATTATTGTCAGAGATACCTGAAGCCATAGAAATGCTTTTTTTTTTTTACCCTCATATTAAAACAATAAATAGAGAACACCCCAAATCTGCAGATTAGATGGGCACACACGTCCTCATGAGAAAATGATAGAGAATGGCTGATACTGTAACACAATTGGGTAATATTATTAGTTTTCAAGCTTGAGAATGCACTTCCATTCAGGTTAAAAAGCAAGCTGCCAAGTGGTGAATACAAGCAGGCTGGCCTGGGTTTATTAATAGAAACTTATGTTTTAGATGATAGGGAAAATATTTTGTATATTATGCATGTCTATGTTTATTTTCATGTACATGGAAAATATCAAAATAATATGCACTATATCCTTTCAGTGATGTTGTAGTGGTGATCTTTGGGAGTCAAATCTTTTAATTTTGTTTTTGCTTATTTTTGTTTTCTAACTTCTGCAACACATACATTTTGTTTTGTAGTAATAAAGTGTTATTAAAAATAAAAATAAAATAGCAAAATCATAAAAGATAAATAAGCAAAAAGGTAGTATACACCCTCAAAGAAAGGAAATAAAACATAAGAAAGTTATATGAATAAAGTAGTTTAACTTTAAATGTGACAGACACCCATGTGTGTTGAGGAGAAAAACAGAATTAAAAAATCCAACAAAATAAGAGATAATTGGAGAAGTCATTTTTATATAATGACTTATATGGAGAAGTCATTTTACTATAAGAGATAGTAAACACTGAATTATTTTGAAAACATATAATGTAGAATAAATTACAGATACAGAGTATAATAATACCAGTGTATGAAGTAAAATAAAAAGTTGTACTGTAGCAAAATTTAGTAAGTGAACTCTGGAAGATAGGAGCAAAAAGAGATTTTCTCATCTGTCGTAGGAAGAGCCAATAACTTCTATCTAAGGATGATCAAATAATAGGAACTTGTGGATATTTAAATGTTTGACTATATCCCAGGAAAAGCATAACCATAAAAATACAGAGAAGCAAAGAAGAGTTGATAATACACCAAAATTACTGTAGAAAATAATGATAATTATAACAGTAGTAATCATAAGTTTTGGAATATAGCTGAAGCAATAGTTGGTGTGAATTTATTGCATGTTATTTTAAAAAATTAAAAGTAAGTGAAGAAAATAGAAAAAGGTAAATGCAGAGCAAAGAATATCCTATGAAAAGTATTTTTAAAAGAAATAGAAGTAAAATTTATTTATATAAAATAAATTAGAAATAATGAATAGGGGAATAATGATTAGCAAAAAAATGTTGAAAGCTCATAATATAAATCTGAAATATCTGGATGAGGTCATAATGCTTTAAAAAAAAAATTACTAAAATTGGCCCCAGAAAGATAAAGTTGTACAATTACACTTAAGAATCTGGTCAAGTTCTGATATGAATCTGATAAGAACTTACCCTTTAATGAAAAAAGTCCAGAATGTTTTTAAAAATATAAAAGTTGAATATATCTGCAGAAAGGACAGATCATTTCAGTGTTAATTTATATTGTTCCAGAACTGAACAAGGGAAAGAAAACCTCCAACTTCTTTTTTTCAAAGCAGTATAATATTGACACCCAAATTTGACAAACATAACCCATAAAAAAGAATACAGACCCATCTCGTTTATAAATAATAACAATGTAAACTTTCTAAATAAAATGTAGCAAACCCATTTCGGTAGCACATTTAAAGATCAATAAATCATAAACAAATAAGTAGGGTTTGTTCAGAAATAGAAGCATGATCTATGGAAACCAATAACAGAATAGCATTAACATAGTTCACTATAACAAGAAGTAAAGGCAAAAAGTTTTTTTTTTTTTTTTTTTTTTTTTTTTTTTTGTGACGGAGTCTCGCTCTGTCGCCCAGGCTGGAGTGCAGTGGCCGGATCTCAGCTCACTACAAGCTCCGCCTCCCGGGTTCACGCCATTCTCCTGCCTCAGCCTCCCGAGTAGCTGGGACTACAGGCGCCTGCCACCTCGCCCGGCTAGTTTTTTGTATTTTTTAGTAGAGACAGGGTTTCACCGTGTTAGCCAGGATGGTCTCGATCTCCTGACCTCGTGAACCACCCGTCTCGGCCTCCCAAAGTGCTGGGATTACAGGCTTGAGCCACCGCGCCCGGCCAAGGCAAAAAGTTATCATTGCTGTAGATTAAAAAGTATCATTTAGGTAGTAAAATTTTAAAAATCCTGACTAACTCTGGAAAATATGCTCTATTGTTATACACTTAATGAAGGGAATTTACTAAAAGTTGTTGAAGGTTAAACATCTTTATGTGACTTTATTCATTAAAGTCAAGAACAAGATTTTTTTAAGCTTTAATCAACACTATTCAGGAAGTATTGATCAATCCAATTATCTAAGAGAAAAAAATAAAAGTTTTAGAGGAAAAGAGTTAGCAAAATTATCTACAGATGATACAGTTGTATGCTTGTGAATCTTTAAAAATCCTAGAGAATCAGAAAAAAAAAAGAAACCGCAAAATAATTTACTCATCTAACTGCTACAAAATTGTGTACTAAAAATCCAGTAGCTTTCCTATATAAAAACTATAACCAATTCAAAAATAATATAAGGAAAGATCCTATTTACCTATACCAACACTCACATACACACAAATACATACATACAACCAAGTAACAAACAAGAAATGGTGGGGAAAACAACATCACAATTTCTTAGGAACATGAAAAATATAAATAAATGGAGACATATATATATATACACACACACACATATATACCTTATTATTCATTAAGAATACTCAATAGTAAATATTTCCATTTCCCATAAATTAATCTAAATATTTAGTGAAATATCATTTAGAATAACAACTTTTTGTAAAGACATCAATTATTTTTACAGTTAACTGAAAAAAAGTAAATATGTGATGATAACACCCAGAACATTCTGAAAAAGAATAGAAATGTGTATAGAGGCAGGTAGGAGAGTTTAGAGAGGCCAAGGTGTCCAGACTACGGAATGCTTACAAAGAGTTCAAAAATACATGCAAGCAGATATGAGAATTGGTACAGTAGTCCCCCTTATCTAAGGGGGATACATTCCAAGACCTCAGTAGATGCCTGAAACCTTGGATAGCACTAAACCTTATAAATACAGTACTATGCTTTTTCATATTTATACATATCTATGATAAAGTTTAATTTCTAAATTAGGCAACTAAGAGATTAACAACAACAACAATTATAAAAAGAACAATTATAACAATATACCAGCATCACTACTCTTGCATTTTGGGGCCATTACAAAGAAATGTAAGGGTTACTTGAATAGAAACACTGTAATACTTGTGGAGTCTTAATTGAGGAGAAGGAGTCAAGTTGGTGGAACTGAGGGAAAACAAAAAGAGAAAGCAGATAAGCTCTAAGTCTGCCTTTCTTCTTGGTCCAGGATATATAGCCCTCCTGTGCAAATAACACAATCTTCCTGCACCCAGCTATCACCAGATCCTCAGCTGACTAAAATTTAAAAAAAAAAGTTAGGGTGGCGGGCTCCTGTAGTCCCAGCTACTTGGGAGGCTGAGGCAGGAGAATGGCGTGAACCCGGGAGGCGGAGCTTGCAGTGAGCTGAGATCCGGCCACTGCACTCCAGCCTGGGCGACAGAGCGAGACTCCGTCTCAAAAAAAAAAAAAAAAAAAAAAAAGTTACGTTACTGCAATTTTGGCATTATTAGAACTGCACAAAATCTTCCTCAGCACACAGCATAAGCACCATCCTATAAAATCCCCAGCAAGCCTTTGTCTCTTTGCAGTTAGCTCCTCTCTTGCTAACCTGTCTATAACCACTCTTGCAACATATTTTCATGCTTTCTCTATTAAGTCTGCCTTTCTTTACCTACGGCCGACTTGTAAATTATTCTTACCACCACACCACTGGCCTCAAATAGTTGCTGATCACCCATGACAATACTGATGCAGGCAAACCCCCAAATTGGTGCTCAATCCAGAAGGTTCTTGGCTTCATTTAGGAAATAATTCAAGAGCCAGCAGTGAAAGAAAGCA
Organism: Theropithecus gelada; assembly: GCF_003255815.1. Lineage (NCBI taxonomy): Eukaryota > Metazoa > Chordata > Mammalia > Primates > Cercopithecidae > Theropithecus > Theropithecus gelada. The sequence goes on along the minus strand of NC_037675.1, from coordinate 39,138,369 downwards.
AGTTTATTAAAGATTAGAACAACAATGTACAGCAAAATGGCTGTCCATAGACACAGCAGGCCTCTCCCATAGGCAGAATTGCCCAGAGTAGCAGTGTATAGCAAAGTGGCTGCTCTATAGGCAGAGCAGACCAGAGCAGTAGCCGCAGCCCCAAAAAGGAGTAGGAGGAGGAGGAGCAGCAGCAACAGCAGTGTACAGCAACAGTAGCAGTGCAGAGTAGCAGTTCCTGTAGATTGGTGGCTAGCTGTATTTATACCCACTTAGCTGTATAATAATTAAGGAGTGAATTATTCAGAATTTTCTAGAAAATGGGTGAGGGAGTTCCAAAACCATATAAAATAACTGCTGGGTTGTTGTCATGGCATTTGTAAACTGTCGTGGCGCTGGTGGGAGTGTCTTTATGCTAATGAGCAGTGAGAGCAACTAGAAGTCATTTTTTCACCTTGTGGTGGTTTCCACTTGTTTCTTCACTGCATTCGGTTTTGATCATCAGGGTCGTGATTGGTGCTGGGAAAATAAGTCCTGGTCACCTCCTACCTAAATACTGCTGCAGTCGATCTGATAACCAAGAGGGCCACTGAGTGACTAAAGAGCAGGTAGACAGCCTGAATACACTGGACAAAGGGAGGATTCTTGTCCAGTGTGGACAATGCAAGGCAGTGTGAGATTTTATCACACTATTAGGAACAGCATGCAACTAAAACATTATTTCCAGAAATTTCTATTTAATATTATCAAACCATGATTGACCTTGGGTAACCGAAAATGCAGAAAGCGAAACTACAGATAAGGGAGGAAAACCGTATAAGCAAATGGTGGAGAAAGGAAAGATATTTCAATACATTTTAATGAGACAACCAGTTAGCAATTTAAACTAAAAGTATAGCTGAATTATTCCCTCACTCTTTATACCAAAATAAATTCCAACTGATTAATTTTGAAACCATAACCATAATAAAGAATATATCCCAATTTTTCCAAATCCTAAAGTTAAAGAACTTTTAAAATCAAGACTATAAAATCCAGAACCCATAAATATGTTGATAAATTAGTTCCTATGAAGATTTAAAACTTTTGTTAGAACCAAATAGTATAAACAAAGATAAAAGTTTTTTAAAAAGTGGGGGAGAGAATATTTGCAATATATTGAAAGATAAAATACTATTTTCCTTAAAATATAAAACTCTCAGGCCAGGAACAGTGGCTCATGCCTATAATCCCAACACTTCAGAAGGCTGAGCTGGGAGGATCTCTTGAAGCCAGGAGTTCACGATCAGCCCTAACAACAAAGTGAGACCCCGTCTCTACAAAAAACAAAAATGACACAAAGCTTTATTTAGAAATTATATACGTATATATGTTTTATATATATGCACATATATAAAACTTCTAGAAATCAATAAGAAAAATACCCCAAATCTTTTAGAAATATAATAGGCATTTCACAGAAAAATAAACACATATGGCTTATAAGCAGATGGAAGGATGCCCAATTCTTCTCATAAATAAATGCAAATTAAGGCAAAATAAAGACAGTATTTTTTAGCTGCCAAATTGGCAATAGTTTGATAGTATACAGCCTTGGCAAGGTTGTGAGGAAACAGGAATTATCACACACAGACAGTGAATGTACACATTATCACAGCTTCTTTGGAAGGGAATTTGACAGTAACCATAAAAATTAAAAATGTGGATAACCTCCAACACAGAAATTTGATTTTGAGGAATGTATCCCATAGATACTCACATGTATGCAACTGCAACGTACAAAAAATGTTTTAAAGCATAGTTATATATATAAACAAACATTGGGAGCAGCCTAAGTATAATCATAGTTAGATTGTTAAGTGCGTGAGACTTTATTGTCTGGGTGCTTCCACCACTTACTAGTTTTGTAACCCTGAACAAGCTTCCTCAGCACTCTTGCCTCAGGTTCCTCATCTGTAAAGCTGTGCTAAAAGAAATACTTTACCTATTTCACTGGATAGTTAAGAGAAAATGAGTGAACACATAAGTCAAAAGGCAAAAATTACAATTTAGCTTAAAGATCTTACTTGGCTTTATTTGCAAGTCCAGAATCCAGCAACACTTCATTCTCTAAAGTATAATATGTGTTCCAATGAGCTGAGTAGAATAAGTTGGCTTTGTAGACAGAGAGATGAAGAAAGCAGAAACAAAGAACAAAAAGCACACCAGTTACTTCAAAGTTACTTTTCTTGTAAGATGCAAACAGGGAAATAAAACAATAGAAAAATGACCCATTAGTTAACTTCAGGTAATCCCAGGTTACTTTTTGTTGTAAGGATTAAAGGCAGAGGGAATTTCATGGCCATGCAGATTAAAACTAACTTATTTGGGAGATTTGGCTCTCTCTCTCTCCTGATTTCTGGAAAAGACCCATAACAACTCAGTTTCCATGTAGTGAATAGAACCTCAGCTTGAAGGACTCCATTCTGGTTTTTAGTCTGATCTCTTGGGGTCTAGTGCAGGAGCTCAGTCCAAAATAAGGACCTCCTATAATTTTTGTTTAACACATGTAAACTGCTTATGACACAATATACGTCTCATTTATATGTGTATATGTGTATATAAACTACATACATATGCACATGTGTATATAGGTATACATATGTAAAAGTATCTACACTATTGTAATATTATAAAATTATTTTAAAACAGTAAAAATTCATTGTTAATACAGAAGCATTTCTGAGATATATTGTTACATTCAAATAATAAGACAAATATCAGAGTGGGCTGTGCTCTCATGTGTGTTCAAAAAGATAAGTATTCATATAAAGCTCCAAAATGATACATAGGTAACTAATGGTAATACACATTTCCTACAAGATATACATGAAACTGCTTGACAGTTGTTGCCCATGTAGAAAGGGTCTGATATGATTTGACTGTGTTCCCACCCAAATCTCATCTTAAATTATAATTCCCACAATTCCCACATGTTATGGGAGGAACCTGGTGGGAGGTAATTGAATCATGGGAAGGAATCTTTCCCATGCTGTTCTCATGTTAGAGAATAAGTCTCAAGAGATCTGATTGTTTAAAATATGGGAGTTTCCCTGCACAATCTCTCTTTGCCTGCTGCCATCCATGTGAGATGTGACTTGCTTCTCCTTGCATTGCGCCATGATTGTGAGGCCTGCCTAGCCACATGGAACTGTAAGTTCATTAAACCTCTTCTTTTGTAAATTGCCCAATCTCAGGTATGTCTTTATCAGCAGTGTGAAAATGGACTAATATAATAAATTTGTACCAGGAGTGGGGTGCTACTGAAAAGATACCCAAAAATGTGGAAGCGACTTTGGAACTGGGTAACAAGCAGAGGTTGAAACAGTTTGGAGGGTGCAGAAGAAAAAAAAAAAAAGATAATGTGGGAAAGTCTGGAACTTTCCAGAGACTTTTTGAATAGCTTTGACCAAAATGCTGATAATGATAAGGACAATGAAATCCAGGCTGAGGTGGTCTCAGATGGAGATGAGAAACTTGTTGGGAACTGAAGCAAAGGTGAATCTTATTATGCTTTAGCAGAGAGCCTGGCAGCATTTTGCCCCTGCCCTAGAGATTTGTGGAACTTTGAACTCAAGAGTGATAATTTAGGGTATCTGGTGGAAGAAATTTCTAAGCAGCAAAGCATTCAAGAAGTGACTTGAGTGCTGTTAAAGGCATTCAGTTTTAAAAGGGAAACAGAGCATATAAGTTCAGAAAATTTGCAGCCTGACAATATGATAGAAAAGAAAAATCCATTTTCTGAGGAGAAATTCAAGCCTGCTGCAGAAATTTGCATAAGTAATGAAGAGCTGAATGTTAATCCCCAAGACAATGGGGAAAATGTCTCCAGGGCACGTTGGAGGTATTCACAGCAACCCCTCCCATCACAGGCTCAGATACCTAAAAGGAAAAAAATGGTTTCCTGGGCCAGGCACTGGGCCCTCTTGCTGTGTACAGCCTAGGGAGTTGGTGCCCTGCATCCCAGCTACTCCAGCCATGGCTAAAACGGGCCAGGTACAACTTGGGCTGGCAACTGCTCCAGAGGGGACTTGCACCAAGAGGCAGCTTCCACATGGTGTTGAGTCTGTGGGTGTGTGGAAGTCAAGAATTGAGGTTTGGGAACCTCCACCTAGATTTCAGAGGATGTATGGAAACTCCTGGATGCCCAGGCAGAAGTTTGGTGCAGCGGCAGGGCCCTCGTGAATAACCTATGCTAGGGTAGGCAAAAGGGAAATGTGGGTTTGGAGCCACCACACAGAGTCCCTACTGGGGCACAACCTAATGGAGCTGTGAGAAAAGGGCCACCATCCTCCAGATCCCAGAGTGGTAGAACCACCAACAGCTTGCACCATGCTCCTGAAAAAGCTGCAGACACTCAATGCCAGCTCATGAAAGCAGCCAGAATGGAGGCTGTACCCTGAAAAGCCACAGGGCCAGAGCTGCCCAAGACCATGGAAACTCACCTCTTGCATCAGTGTGACCCAGATGTGAGACATGGAGTCAGAGGAGATCATTTTGGAGCTTTAAAATGTGACTGCTCTGCTGGATTTCAGACTTGCATGGGGCCTGCAGTCCCTTTGTTTTTGCCAATTTCTCCTATTTGGAATGGCTGTATTTACCTAATGCCTGTAACCCCATTGTATCTAGGAAGTAACTAACTTTCTTTTGATTTTACAGGCTCATGGGCAGAAGGGACTTACCTTGTCTCAGATGAGACTTTGGACTGTGGACTTTTGAGTTAATGCTGAAATGAGTTAAGACTTTGGGGGACTGTTGGGAAGGCATGATTGGTTTTGAAATGTGAGGACATGAGATTTTGGAGGGGCCAGGGGTTGAATTGTATGGTTTGGCTCTGTCCCCACCTAAACCTCATCTTGAACTGTAAGTCCCACAATTCCCAGGTGTCATTGGAGGAACCTGGTGGGAGGTAATTGAATCATGGGAGCAAGCCTTTTCCATGCTGTTCTCATGATAGTGAATAAGTCTCAAGAGATCTGATGATTTTAAAAATGGCAGTTTCCCTGCACAATCTCTCTCTCTTTGCCTGCTGCCATCTGTGTAAGATGTGACTAGTTCCTCCTTGTCTTTGCCATGATTGTGAAGCCTCCCCAACCCCATGGAACTATAAGTTTATTAAACCTTTTTCTTTTGTAAATTGCCCAGTCTCTGATATGTCTTTATCAGCAGCGTGAAAATGGACTAATACAGGGTCCAAGATCAGAAATCAAAGATACTTTAGTGTATATTTTTGTATGGCTTGACATTCTTACCTTAGGGATACATTAATTTTTAAAATTACAAATCTAGGTAGTTTTTTTTTTAAGAAATTTAATCAAGCAGCTAATAAAGAGACCCTCACATTAAATTATGGTTCTCAGCTTCATCCAGGAATAATGTCCCAGTCCACAACTTCCCTCTTCTATCTCTTCTATAGGATGACCCTTCTGATTACATTACCCATCATTAATCCAGAAAACAAAGCAAAGGTAACATAAAAACACCTTTGTGTCTGGGCACATTGACTCACACCTGTAATCCCAGTGCTTTGGAAAACTGAGGTAGGAGGATCACTTAAGACCAAGAGTTCAAGACCAGCCTGGGCAGCATAGTGAGATCCCAGCTCTATAAAAATAATAATAATATAAAAAAGAAAAAAAGAAAACACCTTTGTGTTTTGTGGTGACAATTTTAGGAGCAGCTGAGATTCCTCAACAAGGGCAAATATGAAAATAGAAAGCAGTGATTCTCAACATAGGTCCTCAGCCCCACTCAAGCAATCACACTGTTGGCTCAACAATGTGATTCCTATAATCCAACCCATGAGCCAGTGGGCAACTGACTTCTCTCTCATTAGTCCCTCATTTTTACATACAATTAAAGGTCTATTTAGCAGTAAATTTTATGTAAGCTATTTAAAATTTGAAACCATTTAAAATACATTAATATTCTACATTTTGTTATCAGGCAGTTCTTTTCAACAGAAAAATGAATAGGATAGGCAGGCTACAGCATCTACATTTCTTATTGTGTAACAAATTGCCACGAACTTAAAACAATACACAGTTATAATCTCGCTGTTGTCTTGGGTCAGGATTCTGGTGCAGCTTAACTGGGTCCTTGTCTCAGGACATCACAAGTCTGCAATCAAGGTATCAGCTGGGCTGTGTTCTTACCTGGAGTTAGAGTTCCTTTTCCAAGCTCATTCAGTCTGGAAAATGTGTTTCTGTAACTCCTCAGTGGGTTCACCTGGCCCACTGCCTAGACAGAGCCAATTAATCAAGACAGGGGAATTGCAATAGAGAAAGAGTAATTTACACAAACCCAGCTGTGTAGGAGACCAGAGTTTTATTACACTCAAATCAGTCTCCCTGAGCATTCAGGGATCAGAATTTTTAAGGACAACTTGGTGGGTGCGGGGAAGTCAGTGAGCTGGGGGTGCTGATAGGTCAGGTCAGAGATGGAATCAGAAGGAGTCAAAGCTGCCTTCTTGTGCTGAGTCCGTTCTTGGATGGGGCCCACAAGATCGGATGAGCCAGCTTATCGATCTGGGTGGTGCAGGATCTGCAAAATAACTCAAGCACTGATCTTAGGAGCAGTTGAGGGAAGGTCAGAATCTTGTGGCCTCCAGTTGCATGATTCCTAAATCAAAATTTCTAATCTTGTGGCTAATTTGTTAGTCCTGCGAAGCAGGTTAGTCCCCAGGCAAGGAGGTTTGTTTTGAGAAAGGGCTGTTATTATCTTTGTTTTAAACTACAAACTAAGTTCCTCTCAAAGTTTGTTTAGCCTATGCCCAGAAATAATCAAGGACAGCTTGGAGGTTAGAAGAAAGATGGAGTTGGTTAGGTCAGATCTGTGTCACTGTCTCAGTGACAGTTTTGCAATGGTGGTTTCATTTCCTTGTGGTTGTATGATTGAGGGCCCCATTTTCTTGCTAGCAACTGGCTGTAGGCTGCTTTCAGCTCCTAGGGCACCCTCAGAGGCCTGTCACATGCCCCCTCCAGTGGCCATCTCACAGTATTCTGCTTATGTCTTGCAGGCCACCAGAACATCTCACTTTTATCTGCTAAGAAGGAGTCTTATAGAACATGATATAATCACAAGAGTGAGGTCCCATCACGTTTGCCACATAATATAACCTAAGCACGGAAGTGACATCCCATTCCTTTGCCATATTGTATTGGTTAGAAACAATGACAGGTCCATTTCACATTCAAGAGAAAGAAGATATACAAGGATATGTCTCACTGGAGTCACTCTAGAGTGTGTCTACCACAGTACCCCATCTGGCAGATGCCAGGAATTTTTGAGAATTATTGCCCATTGTAAAAGCTTTAAGGGATAAAATAAAATAATTCAATGAGATGTACTTACAGGTGATGGCAGCATCAACATCTGGCAGAGACTGCAGTGTGGTGATATTGGTTGATACGCTACTTGGTAGTTAAGGATCAGTAAGTTAAAATATTTTTGTGGATGAGAAATACCTGGATGGCCATGTAATGAGTTCCATAAACTGTTTTGATTTTTGCCTTCTCACCTATACCAGAGGAACAGTTTTAAACAAACACACACAAAAAGGCCATGATTCCAGAAATTATCTATTTTCTGCTGCAACTCAAACTTGACATTTTGATATAATCCCTCAGGGAAATTCTTGTTGTTTTTTTAAATGTTATTTCTTCAAATTTTGACATTCAAAAAGATGGCAGCCACCTGTTCTGAAGTAGGTCAGGGAGATGTTATCCAGGGTCATAGGTCCTTATAGGGTTATCCAGGGTCATAGGTCTCCTTATCTCTTCCTTATTTCCTACACAGTCACCCAGTAGATATCCTTCTTTTCCAATCACTGCATTTATTTGAGATAAATTAGAATTTTTGAGTTCAACTGAGCTCTGGAGTACCTGATTAGTCATCGTCCCAGTATAAGTATCAAATTTTACATAGACTATAGTAAAAAATATCAAATTAATCTTCTTACCATGCTTTCTGTAGGAAATTATTATACATAGGCTGGTTAATCTGTATTTGTTTACAGACATAATTTAAATACTACGTAGGTTACTTTCAGAAACTACAGGGACTAAAGTAAACCAAATATTCTAAGTAAAGAGGTGGAGGAATACACGTAGATTTCCATGAATGAAAACACTTCCATAGTTGGCTTTTCTTTTTATTTTTAGGAGACTGAACAAAGTAAAAGAGGAAAGGGATTTTTAAAGGCCCCAGAATATCTGCAGTCTGAAGATCCATCTTACATAAATACAGATCGCTATCACTATTCAGTTATTCAGATCAATCACTTATACATTTAAAAAAAGAAAGATTGCACTACTGAGAAATGAAATTGAAACTTGAGTGAAACGCTAAGATAAAGCAAAGACATTAGCTGCACCGGAAGTATCTTAAAATCATTCTTAAATAGAATCTAAGCACTAGAATTGGCTATTCCCAGATCTTAGATGGATAAATGGAAGCACACTGCCTAAAAATGCCATTTACAGTTAATTTTCTCCACAGATTCCTCCTCACACTGAGTTAAAATCTCAACTCTTCCCAGTTAGCCCTTTGACCCTGGGCAAGTTACTTAACTTCTCTGAACCCCAATTTACACATCCATAAAATAGGGGTAATTATACAACCTCTAAAGTTCTCCAAAGTTAAAGAGATATTTTATGCAACTGTTTTAGCGCAATGCCTTGCAGATACTTAGTGCTCATTAAATGATAGCTGTTATTAATAATAATAGTATATAGAAAAAATGTTTCAGTGAGGATCTTGTAAAGACAAGTCTGTGCTATCTTTTTAACACGGCACGTATAATTTTCTTAGTGATTTTTGGTGATGGGGGTTTTGAGTCTTGAAATACACAAAATAATGCTGATCGGTGTGAACAGTTCTCTATGTGTTAAAATTATGCTGCTCCTCTTTAAAGGCTACCTGCATTTTATGTTATTGAAAAAAGGTTACTTTTTGAAGTTTTTCTCATGACCACTGACATCTCTGAGTCAAAGAAGAAAAACACATGCAGCCACTTTTTAGTACTGGAAAAAAAATTATAATCACTGCATTACCTGTTATTGTTCAAAGACAGCAGTTTGATTTGCCATCTTCTTAATCATATTTTGCATAGTTTGAATTCTCCTCTAAAGCACTGTGTATCTCCAAGTCTTCCTCCTTGTACTCATGCACTTGTTCTCTTCTGCAGTCTCTCTCTTGTTCTCTCTCTCTCTCATTTTCTTTCTCTCTCTCTCTCATTTTCTCTCTCTCTCTCTCATTTTCTCTCTCTCTCTCTCTCTCTCTTTCTCATTCTCTCACTGAGTGGCAGCTCCCTACACTCCCTCTCTCTCAGCCCCTGTGGATTTGATCATCTCATTATTGAAATGCAGTGTCCTTTGTTCACATCTAAGGTAGATATTAACATTTTTATTGAAAACCAAAGTAATTCACTTACTCTGTGAATTCTTCACTGCTATAAATGACAGAAGAGGCCCTCTCACCAAGTGCAGTCATTTCAGAGGCTTTATTACATTCAAGAAGGAAAAGGTCCAGGTTAAAATGAAGTTAACAGATTTGCTGAAGGGCATGTTTCTACACACCAGAAAGTGTTTCCCTTTCTAATATATTCCACTGCTGAACTCTGTGACCTCACTTTACAGAACTGCCTGTCATAAGGTGCTCAACACCCTCTCAACTGCAAAACTTCAGATCCGAACTCTTCACACCTTGGAGTGACAGTTTTTGGGAAACAAACCATTCCACACAAATTGCCCAGAGTAATGAATAATACTCCACTTCTTTCACCTGGATATTTTTCTGAGCCTAGGAATGGGCGGTCAAAAGATGTACTGTGCTGAGTATCAAAATAAAAGGACCAAACCACAGGGTATTTGCTGGCCTCTGGGAGCAAACAAATTCTATATGCATGGCTCCTAAAAGACCCCTCTTAGAGACCTCCCTGTTCTATTGGCCTGAATTAACTAGTGGCAAAGATCCTCAGTACCACCACTACTTTTAAGGGACATTGGGCTTTTCTGAAATAGCCTGGGCTTCTAGAAGACCCTATTAGGCCTGTCTCAGAGAATTCCATTCAACATCAGCTAAGGTATCTTACAACACCTTTAGAAATCTTTTTCCTTTTCACTGGTCTAGTGAGAAAAGGATTGAACTGGAATTCAGGAGACCTAAATTCTAATATTGCCAGATCCATGCCTAGCTTTGGACTTTTCCTCTTCTGAAACACAAGGTTATCAGTGGAGATATAATGGGTGTAACGGTGCCCAACTAAGCTAGTTCATCAAGTACTTATGAGGATCAAATAAGGTAATGCATAAGAAAGCTTCTGATAAAATGTAAATACTATGAGTCTAAATGAAATAGGGGGAGCCTCTCATGGCTATATCATATTTCCCAATCCTCACTCCAAAACTATAAAGCCCTGGAAAGCAAAGAGACAGGTCCAGAGTCTCCTCTGCATTACCCACGAGGCATAGCACGCACCCTGGCAGCACGTGCAGAGGTTCTGAGCCCCACCACTCACAAAGGAGGAGCAGTGCCTGGCAAGGATCTTGGCAGACACCTAATCAGGAAGTGCCTGACACCAGTGGTCCAGGGGAAACTTTTGGAGAGAGAGGTGGCAAGGTCATGATCAGAATATTCTACTCTTTTCTTTATCTTTCCACTATTCCTGCAGACAATTTTATACCTCAATCCTTGTCTTTGAAGTCACGAAGGTAAGCCCTTTCCATCTAATTTCTCTTAAATCTGGAAACCCAGACAGAGTGAATATACATTTAGCTTTTCCATAAGATAGCGAGGTTACTCTTCAAATATGCACCATCTAGAAGACATGTGGGTTGCAGGAAAGAGAAGATTGGACCTTTCTTAAGGGACATCTACCAGGCATAAAGAGGATGTAGACTTCAATATCAGAGTTCACACTTCGGGGATTTCTAGAACAAGAATGAAACCTAAGACAGAGGCACCTTTGGATGAAAACTGCTTCCCCCATAGCCCAAGGCAACTGTGGTTACTTTATGGGTTTGCTGGTAAAAAATCTTTCAGAAGAGCCCACATCTTCTCTTCAGATTCCTTTCATAAACAAAAGTGTAGATGCAATCACTGATGGAATGTTCAAACTTGGATAGTCACTAGAACCTTATAACCATTACATGTAGAACTTTACTGTTTATCTATCCTGTCCCATACTTTCCTACCTCATCCTCACAAACCCAATTGAGTTCATTACCTTAATGAATGGAACCACCACATCCCAACTGCACAAATGAAAAAACATAAAATAAAATTTTAAAAAAGTAGGAGTCATTAACTTTTTCCTCAACCTCATGTTCCCAAATGCAAACAGTCATCAGATTCTGATGATTGGACCTCCAAAATACATGTTAACTTCACATTCACTTCTCTTCAACAGACATTTTAGTGAAGGCTGCAATCATTTCTGACTTTGTTTACTTGAATCTAAATTGCCATTGTTTGTAAACTACATTATTATGCTTTGTATCACTGATAAAGAAAATAAAAGCTTCCAATTAATTTATGACATGCCACTAACAGTAAGATGAATCCAGATTTAGATATAATAAAATGTGGAGGAAAAATTGCATGTCTTAAAATTAGTGAAATACAGTACTTGTCAACATCCTAACTGCTATCTCTGCATTTATTCATGCACTCTTCCAGTCCACTCACATTACATCTAGAATGTTCTTTCTATAATAGGACATGTTACTGCTTTTTGCTTAAGACACTTCAAATTATTCTCTATATACTCAGGATGAAATCTAAAACAAGCACAACACATAAGGCCCTGCTCATTTCTCCAGCTCTTGACACTCTGTTTTTCTTACTCTAAAATCCAGCCATGCATAGCAACTTCCAAGTTCTGAAAAGAAAGAAAAAAAAATGTTCTAGTCAAACTTCAGATATTTGCGCATATACTTCCCTCTGCTGCAATGATATTCTCAGCCCTCTTAACCCCTACCCAACCTTCAGGTCTCAGCTAGCTCAAATCGTCATTTCCTCCAGAAGTTCTCTTTATCTCCAAACCAGGTCTAGATGTCTCTTCTGTGTTCCCATAACACTCTATGTTTAACACACATCATACTCCACAAAAATTCCCTTTCTCTTTGTCTCTCCCTTAAGACTAGAGAGTCCTTGAGATAAGGGAAGATGCTGTAACACTATCATATCCCAAGTGCCTCACATGGTACCTGACAGCTAAATACTTGTTTAAGATTGACAACACATGAGGAACAAATGAGAGTTTACCAGCCAAACAAATACAATAAACAATAGGATTTTTTTTAATGAATTCATAATTGTTTAGTTATCTTCTACCTGTCAATTGCCAAATCTCTGTAATAAATTTCTCATCAATGGGATAAATATGCTTTAAATTACAATCATATGGTATTAATCTGTTTTCACACTGCTGTAATGAACTACCTGAGACTGGGTAATTTATTTTTTAAAAAAGAGAGGTTTAATTGACTCACGGTTACACATGGCTGGGAAGGTCTCAGGAAACTTATAATCATGGCAGAAGGTGAAGCAAGGCATGTCTTACATGGCAGCAAGAGAGAGGGCAGGGGAACTGGCAAACACTTTTAAACCATCGGATCTCATGAGAGAACTAATTTACTACCACAAAAACAGCATGGGGGAAGCCATCTCCATGATCCAATCTCTTCCCACCAGATCCCTCCCTCAACACATGAGGATTACAATTAGAGATGAGATTTGGGTGGGACACAGAGCCAAACAGTATCACAAATGCTCAGCTAGCGTTAGATGCTGCTAAGTCTTTAGGGAAAATAGCCTCATGTTATAAACTGATACAATTAGGGAACAAGCTTGAAAACAAAACAATTAGAAAGAAAAGCAATGCAAGATAAGTCAAAAAGTGCCTAACTATGTGTAGCAGATTATATTCATTGTTGGCACTCAGATGAAAAAGAGACCACCAAAAACTGGAGCAGTCATAGGATTTATTGAGGATGTTCAACTTGAGCAATCTCTTGAAGGAGGGGTAGAATTTAAATTGATCACGTTTAGGAGGAACTACCTATGAGCTAACAAAAAGAGACCCAACTGTCATTTTATTCAGTGTTTCTGTTTTGGTTGATAAAGTATCTCTTTCAGAGACATTACAATCATAAGCTTTGGGAAATGAATTAACTCAAGTAATTTAAAATCCATTCTTGGCTAAATTCTCAATTAGATTTATTTTGCTGTCTTTTCATTCTGTCATAGATGTCCTTATTCCTGCTGCATTATGTTGTTATTCAGCTTAGAAAAAAATACAGATAAATCCTGAGGAAGTCTAAGGATACTTATTCTGAAAGTAGAGAATGTCAACAATGCTCAACAGAGTTGTACATGACGCCAGCATCTGCCTGTTTCAGCCAATGTAAGCAACCCATCAACTTCCCAGACAAAAAGTCACAGTGACCTGCATTTGAAGAGGAGTCACACTGCAGCACTTAGTCAAAATGACAAGCATGTCCCTGGTGACTTGATGTTTGAATGGCTGGCCATGGGATTGCTAGGGTGATGGCCTATGGGTCTAATTGGAACTGCAATTGCTCCCAAAGAGCTTTTAAAGGCTGCCTCCATCTGTGTCTTCCCTCTTTCTATGTAAAATATTTTTATTTTACCAATAATATTTCAGTTAAACTAATGATACAGCATTCTGCTCTAATATTAGTTTGTCAAGCACATCACTCACTGGAAAATAGTTTTCAAAATTGGAAGGTGACCCACCACTGCCCTCTGAGCCTGAGACAGAAATAGAAGTCAGGTAAAAACCATGACCAGAAAGAAGTACCTGCAGGGATAATCAGCAGTTGTGTAGGTGAGAAAATGTATGAGGCTCCTCTTTCTGTCATGATAGCTAAAATTGTTTCTTTGTGAATATATCTCTCTCAGTTATGTATTGTTTCTGCAAGCACCCATTTTTCACACAAATTCCATTTCTATAGTCTTTGCTATGAACCTCATTATTACCAATAACTACAAATTCTTCAATATTTTAATTTCAAGTATTCTGTTTTCTAACAACCCTATTTTCCACCTCATTCCCTCTAGAAACTCAGTTTCAACAACCTCATAATGTCATTTTGCAACCCATTTATTGACTCGTTCACCTTTACCCTGTCTTTTTGACATCTTCTCTTCTTCCCTTCCTCAACTGAAATTCCATGGCCAATTATTATTATCACTTCTTTGCTTGCACTGCCTGAAAAATCTTTTTACATTTCTTTTCATAAAGGTCTGTTGAAGAAGTTCTTCAAATTCTTTTAGCTTTTGTTTGTCTGAAAATGCTCTTACTTTGGTTTTATCCAAAAAGGATCTTTTTACTGGATACAGAATTCTAGGTAGAATGATTTTACTCTTAAAATGTAAAGGTGTCATTGTGTCCCATGGCTTGCATTGCTTTTTATGTGAAGTCTATGGTAATTTATTGTTTTTCTGTACTTACTGTGTGTTTTTTGTTTTGTTTTATTTCTTTATCTTCATTATTGATTTCCAGCAATTTGACTTTGATATGCTTAGTGTGGTTCTCTTTGTGTTTATCCTGCTGATAGTTCGTTGAGTATATGGGATCTGTCAATTTATAGTTCTCATCAACTTTTGAAAATGTTAAGCCTTTGTTCATTCAAATATCTTTATGTTTCTTTCTTCTCTCCTTCCGAGACCCCATTGACATATTTTAGACTTTTTGATAATGCCCCATAGGCCACTGAGGCTGTGTTCGTTTTTTTTTAGGTGTTTGGTGTCTGTGCCCTACTTTGGATAATGTATATTACAATGTCATCAAGTTCACTGATTTTTTTTTTTCCCTGATATGTTCACCTACTTTTTTGAATTTATTGACTTTTTCATTTCTGACACTGTATTTTCAGCTCTAAAATTTTCATTTGGGTCTTTTTTCCATTTCTGTTTCATTAAGTTCATGCTTTCCTTCAAATCCTTGAGTCTCTATACCTTTTAACTTTTAATTTCACATTTCTATTATTTCTGTGTTCATTTGTGGTAGCTGATTTTTTTCTCTTGTTAATGGGTAACATTTTCTTTTTTCTTTGAATTTATGATTTTTAAAAATGATATGCTGGACATTTTGAATTTTTTGTTGAGTTCCATTTTTTTTCTTAAATAGTGCTGAACATTTTTCTATCAGGTAGATAAGTTACCTGAGAATGACCTTGATCATTTTGAGGTTTGTTTTTAAGCCTCAAAAACAAACCTGCTAGGGTTTGTCTAGTTTAGAGTATGTCTGCTAGGGTGTGTATAGTTTAGATCTATTAACATTAGGGTATGTCTAGTTTAGACATAGGGGTATGCTAGGGTATGTCTAGTTTAGACCTATTACTGTGACATGATCCTTCTTGGGTCTCCATTGAATGTCCCAGGTGTTCAGTGAGGACTCTCTGCTTTGGCTGTTTGGAACTCAAATGTCTCCCAGCCTAGCATGAGACAGGGGAACTGCTTTAGCTTAAAGCTTCCCATTTGTTCTTTTTGCAACATCATTTGTGGCTTGGTATTCAGCAAAGAAATCAAAAGGACCGTTACGCAAATTTTGAGTGTTATTTCTTTATTTGTCCTGTAAATTTTAACTACTTCCACCTCCCTCAACTCCAGTTTTTTCTTCTTAACTCAGTGCAACCACTGTATTCAGGTTGAGCTCTTCCCTGTTTCTGTGGTCCAGAAATGCCTCCAAGCAGAAAGCCAAGGAAATTGTAGGGCTCACCTCATTCGTTTCCCTTCTCTAAGGGTTACAGTTCAACACTGCCTGATGTTCAGTGTTTAAAAACAGGTGTTTCATATATTTGTTCCAGTTTTCTAGTTGTTTATGGTGAAGTCTGGTCCCAGTGTCTCTAACATGGGCATAAGCAAAAGTTTTGAGTATGTTACTTAGAGTGGGTGCCATAATTCAAAAGCTTCATGTCCTCTTCCCCAATAAAATGCTCAAGAGGAAACATGAAGAAGCTGGAATCAAACAAATCTGACCTTGAATCTTGGCACCACTACCTACTGCCTGTGTGGTTTTAAACAAGACTCAACCTCTCTGTGTTTCTGCTTTCTGTTCTGTATAATCGTGGTAACAGTAACTATCACAATGGAGGTAGATATAAAGTTTAAATAAAATGATACATATGGAGAGCTTGGCAAAGTCTTTTGCATCTAATTGTAAAATAAGAAATATGTAACCTGAAATCAAAGAGCCCTCTTTTTGGTCTTAAATTTGTCGTAATTAGGGTCTTTGACAAGGTCAGCAGCCTTGTCAAAGAATAAGGCAAAACGAGAAAATAAATAAGATGGTTTTCTCACTGCTGGGAAAATCAATGTGTCTTGTGCTCTCTTCTCCAGGCCAAGACTGGCAGAATCCTGCCATCTGTGTGGTCTTTCAATCTCCATATGATGAGGAAAAGAGAGTCAGGGGCAATCCCACCTGGGCTGAAATGTAAAGGAGAGAAAGGGAGGAAGGGCGTGTTTATATCTACTTCTCCCTCTTAGCTCAGCTTCCTCTTTCTTCTACTTACACTTCTGCCTCCTCTCTGTCTCTGCCTCTTCCTGGGATGCCTGGCAGTTCAGTCTAGCTTGCTAGAAAGGAGAAAAGGAAAGAGGCAGTCAGCTGTGTGAAGCTTGTCTTCCCTCATCTGGTAAAGTAATTAATTACCTTGTTAGTGGCATGCTATGTGGTCTAAGGAAAGACTCCGTGCCCAGGTTACAAAAGCCACCCTTGCTGAAGGCTCAATTTTACTCTCTGGAAAGGTATTTCATACATTATTTACTTATTAAAGCAAATAATAATATGTAACTTGGAATATAATTAAAAATTTGAGTATATTTTACAATGTTCTGTTTTACAGAAGGTGCTCTGTCTTCAAACACCGTCCATTCTCCCTTTCACTTCATTCACTCACCTTGGCCACTGAGGAGAAGAGCTGCAAAAAACAAGCTAGGAAAGATACATAACTTTTTAATAGATAGAATTTTCCATGAAACAGGTCCACATATTTTAGTCTACTGGATCCTGGTGAATGATAGTTATTCCCACTCTACTTAGACATATTAAGCAGGGGGCCCAAGGAACTGACCCTGGCCTAGAGGATCAATGCTGTGACCCAGTAATGTCATTCAGTTGAATTATTGCTGAGTCCTGCATCCAAAAGAAAAATATTGGCTGCAACATAAAGGATGTTGGTTGCATTTGCATTTTCTTTAGTATCTAAGCATAATTTGATGCTATATCAACCTCTGCCATCTAAAAACCTCCACCCCCGATCCCCACGTTAGTATACACAGGCCTCTTCAAATATCCTAGACTTCACCTTTCTGTTCCCAATATTATTTCTATCTGAATTGATGCTGGAATCCATCTTCTTCAGTACTGGAGGTAACATGCAGCTCTGACAGTAGCAGACAAGCATGAAATTCTGAATCCTGAAATTCAGTGGAATTAGCCAGTCACTGTTATGTCAAAATTCTGCACTGTCCCAAATCAAATACTGATCCTGTGCCAGGGGATGTACTCAAATCCTGTATGGATTTCCTGTTTTAAAAAGCCATCTTGTGATAGGTTTTTCTGTTAAAAAGCCTGCTACCTGTTCCCTTCTCCCCTTTTCTCTTAGGAAACTAAAAGTAAAAAATACCTTATTTGGAGGTAGTCCCCTTCAATTGGTCTCATCTGTATACGACTGGCCTAACAAGTCAAACTAACTCTTCAATTGACAAAATGGAGCCTTCAAAACTTCTTCAAAGTAACCTCAGAAACCAGTACTCAGAACTCATTCCTAGGACTTGCAGTTTTGGATTTCTCCTACATCTCTGTTTTACTCCTTTTTCTTTTGTAAGGGTTTCTCTTCTTCTTGATGTCTTGGTGTTGAAGTGCCATATGGTTTATTACTTGGTCCTCTTCTGTTCTCTATCTATGCTCACTCTTTTGCTGACTGCATTCAGTGTTGCATCCTAAATAAAATCTATGCCAACAACTCCTACACTTATATCTCTATCCCAGACATCTCTTTTGAATGCCAGAGTTATATATCCAACAGCCTACTTAACATGTCTATATAGATATCTAATTAACATCTGAAATTCAACATGCCCACAACTGAACTCATCATCTCTTTCACATCTGCTCCATCTATCACTTTTCCCATCTGAATTAATGGGATTTCTTAGGAAAAAATCTTAGGGTCATCTTTGACTCTTCCTTTCACGTCACACATCTGTCATCAGCATGTCCTATTGGTTCTGCCTTCAAAATGTAAATAGAAACATATTACTTTTCAACACCTGAATTGCCACCCACCAGATCTGCACTATCCTCTTCTCTATCTGAGACTGGTGCCATCACCTCCTGCTGGACTCTGCTGTTACCATTGCCCTCCAGTGTATACACAGCACAGTCATCAGACTAATGCTTTTCGAAGTGTTAATCAGATCATGTAATTCCTCTGCTCAGATTGCTGTGGTGGCTCCATATTTCACTTACAGTCAAAGGGAAAGTCCTTACACCACACTGAAAGATGCTATATAATTTAACTTCATCTCCAACCCACTGCCTCTCCCTCACTCTGTTCCAGCTTGTCTGTCATACTTATATGCCCATCTTAGCACTTTTTGTATCTGCCTGGAATGATCTTCCTCCATGTAGTAAACTCCCTGATCTTGTTCAAGTAATGCTCAAATGTCACTATCTTAAGGAGTCCTATTGTGAACACTTTAAAAACTCTCCACTCTAGTATTGCTAATCCCTCTTACTATGCCCGCATCTCCTTTTTGCTTTCTAGCCTTTATATCCCTCAACATAGTATATTATTTGCATATTCACATGCTCCTTGCTTATCTCCTATAGTCCCCTGCTGAGAATGTGGGCCCACAGGGTCAGGCATCTTTGTCCTGATGTATCTCAAGTGTCTAGAACAGTGTCTGCTCAAGAAAAAAAAAAAAAAAAAAAAAGTTGTGCTCAAAGGATGTGCTGAATGAATGAATGAAACTGTACAGCAATGAAAACATGGAGCCTTTGAATACTATTGCCAAGACAAAGGTGATTTTAAGCCCCTAGCATGTCACCCTATCATTCTACAGAGTTTATGTTACCCATTTTCCTTTCACCTTCACAGAGTTGTCAGCCTATTTGCCACCATTTGGCTCACATTGACCTTTCCTAAGCATTTGGTAAAAACATATACTCTTTCTGTCTTGGAAAAATCAGCAATTAAATGACTAATGTATATTATAAACAGTTTAATTATTTTAATTATTCACAGGAATACATTTTGTCTTACTTACCGGCATAATTGTCTTCACAGGCTGCTGGAGAGCCCCCTCCAGGCTGCCCCAAGTACTAGTTAGAATTTAACAGAACTCCTTAATCTGAGTTCTTAAGGATATAATAATAAATTTTTAAGAGAGCTTAGTATCCTACTTTGTTTGATTGTGTATTATTTCTTATCATCTGTCACTTTAAAATGCACATTGCTCTGAATAGAGTGTCGGTTCCCTGAGGGCAGGAGGAGGTTTTTCTCCTACTTGTGCCACTAATTCTTACCACAGTACACAGCACAGGTTGTAGATGCTCAGTGCATATATGTTGAATGAAAGTTAAGCCACCAAAAATAATTTGCCAAAGGCCCCCTCAGAGCACAATCTCATTCAGGAGGCAAGACACACACAGAAAGGAAACATAATATGAAATAGCCAAGCCTGGAAATACAGCAACTGTCCCTGGAGCACTAAAACTTCTCAGTTAGCTGCACGCTGCAGGGCTCCAGGCAACAGTCACGCATTCAGAAAGAATGGAGACAGATCAGAGATGCATTTTCTGCTTATGTAACCACCTTCAATATAGTAAGAAAAAGAATACAGTTAAGATGTATAATTAAGAAAAAGAGGGGAAAAGAGAATCATCTAAATATGTATTTCACTTTTTTCTGTTTCTTATCTAAAGACAGAGTTTACCAGACATGTTAATCAAAGCAACATAGGTGGTAAGTGAAGCAAATACTGACTGGAATATTATTTGGCCATAGTCCAAAAAGTATTCTTATGAATTTATTTACTATTCTTTTCAAAGCAAAGTGGCTATTTCATTCATCAATCCTTTTGTTTAAATCATGAAATCTTTGGAGAGTGACATCTAGAGAAAGAATTTTTGACTAAGATTCAGAAGTCACGAATTTTAAGTCTAATTTTGTACCTTTAAGTTGCTATGTGATTTGGGTAAGTCTCTTAACTACCGGGGGATTCAGCTTCTTAGCTATAAATTGAGGGAATGCTCCTAGATAATTACTGAATTCTCCTCAGAGACTAAATTCAGTGACAACCACTCTATAGGTCCATAATCTACCACTGTAAAGCAGGTTACAAATATAATTTTTTAAAAGAGTTAAACTCCAGGTGAAACAATATTTCCATTTATTATCTTTAGGACTTCTGTTCCTTCTCCATGTAACCAAAGGTGAAAGCAGCCTGATGGATGTAAAAGAACAATGCATCATCATTACTATGATTAAATAGAGAAAGACCCAGAGCTGGCTTGCTGCTGCAGAAATCACAAATTAAAACTTTGTTGAGGACACTCATATTCTATAGTCTTTTCCCATAGGAAGTTCCGAGTGATTATCGATCATCTCACATAGAAAAAAAAAAAGACATGTTTATTTTATTTAATCTTAGTTATGTCAGTCAGTTCTTGGCTGAAAGTAAGAAAAGTAAACTCAGCTATCCAAAGGAAAAAAAGATATGAATGATGTAGAAGGCTATCATGGGCTCCCAGGACCAGACTTGGGGAGCAGACAGAAACTCAAAAGGGTTAGGAGGCTGCACAGCATAGGCAGGATTCATGTCCCACCACAGGGACGGTCTGGTCCTCGAGTTTCTCCTGTCCTGAATTTTGTAGTTTCAAAAGTGACATTTCTATAACCAAGCCATATGGGACCCAAGAGAAAAGTGGAAAGCAAAAGACCTACCTGCAGACAACAGCTACAGACAAGAGAAGAGATGAAGTGTGCTGCTTTGCTCTGTCCCACCCTTTCTCCCCGGCTCTTCATTTCTCCTGCCTCGTAAACACACACTTCTGAGATAGAATCTTGGAGGGTGAAAATATCACGTGCTTTTGAAATAACAGCTCTGCCTAAGGAAAAGTATCCACTTAAATATATCTGCATATGTATATATGTACACATGTACGCATACATGCACATATATGTATGTGTGTGCACTTTTATAATACAAATAAGGCATTTAGAAAACAGAGAAAAATAAAAAGGAATAATTTTAAATCATTCAAAACTCTCCAGCCAGAGATAACCACTGTCGATGTAACATTATATCATTTTGTAGTTAAAAACTCCTTTTCACATCAATGTTTGTTTATTCCACCAAACAAAATTAAGCATGACATGAGTTTTACATTGACACACACTCAAATTTCAATAAAAATTTAAAGTGCAGTATTAAAAATATTAAGATGTCTTCTTTATCAAAACTTCTGTGCAACTTTTATTACAATGCAATGGAAGCAATCAAGCAAAATCAAATGAAACACAAATGGTTCCACTGTAAATAGCCGGCCTGGCACCCTCACCCTAACACTGTGTTAGAAAGTTGTTATGAAACACACAGTAATATAAGTTCTGACTCACTGAATTTTATCACCCAATCTACAAGGATAAGAGCCTTCCCCAAAGCAGCTGTATCTCTAACCCAGATGTTCTGTTGGCGTTCTTTCTTCCTGGGCCACTCTGGTATTCACTGGCAACTTTTCTATATTCCATTTCAGTGCCAATCCACTACCAACCCAGCAACAATGTGGCATTAAACACAAATGATACCCAACAGCACTGTTTGAAAATGGAAATGAGAGTCTTCATTAATTTAGAAAATCCAGAATTACATATTAACATTTTCTATAATAATTTCTCTGCCTGATTAGGTCAGTGACTAAACAAGTACTCACTGCTATAGTATCCAGGCCATTTGCTTGATCATTTCCTCTGGTTAAAAGCAAGTATTTGTTCTTTTAAGCATTTGTTTTGCTTGGGATCCAAAAGTAAAAGAGGTAAGTTTAGATCAAAACAAGTAAGTATCTGTCCACACTGAAATCTTGGAAAAGATGATTCCCTGTGGTTCAATTGTGTGGTCCTCAGTAGCACACATGGGCTAACAGGGTTGTGGGGAGACTGTAGATGATGTTGCTGAAAGAGGCCTTGGCCCAGTTTCAACATAAGAAGTGCTGTTGTTGTTGTTTTTATCCTATCAAATGCTGACATCTTGTTCATGGACCATGTCCTTGCCAGAGCTATACTGTGAGGATATTTAAAATAAGGATATGTAAACATGGCATCTTGATCTCACTATATTTTATCTTCACTCAAATACAACCTCTTGGAACTCTTTGGAAATTCTAAAAAAAGAGATTGGGGGTCAGAGTTAAAAGAATATTATATACTGAAGTGGCAAAAAGATAAGTACTTTTTAAAATCCTCTCTGCCTTAATATATTGTCATCATATTAAAACTAATAATTCGTGATGAAGTCTACCATTGTTGGCTATAAAGGAAGCTTTTAAAATATAGAGTTTAAATAATAATTGCATACGTGTGTGTGTGTGTGTGTATATATATATATATATATATATATAGAGAGAGAGAGGGAGTGGGGGAGAGAGAGAGAGAGACAGAGGCTGCCCTTAGTGTCAGGTTTGATGTGTAATGTTCAAGGGTTATCTGTAATTCATGCTTCACAGCAAGACTGGTCTTTTTATGTCAGAAACCAAGTGCAAGATTGCCTGTTCTGAAGCAAAAATGTGCCTCTTGGCAACTGAATTTAAATTGTGTATTACTCTGCTGTAGTTCAACAACCTGATTATTTTTAGATAGAAATTTAAGGTAAAATGGCACATGGATATATTTAGAGAAGACTGCAGCTGGAGTCCAGCTATCACAGAAAGCATTCTGGCATTTGCTTGGGGAAGATACAGCTTTCAAGGGGCAGGGGTTCAGTAATAGCAGGTCACTAAGAACTGCTGCAGGGAGTCACTGATTCCTGGAAGCAATGACTGGTGTCTTGACACCCTGGAAGTTTTCCCAAATGACTTGGCTAGAGTAGATAAAGCTCAGTTTATGCCATTGATCGTATGTATTTTCTTTCTGATTGTGGAAGATGGGAGCAAGAAAGGACACTAGGTTTGATTTGATTTTGCAGGGAATAGAGCAACTTATTAGTCATTCAGTCAAACATCCAACAAATATTTATTGAGCATTTACAATGTACCATGCTATTAGATGCAAGAGATACAATGGTGAGGAAAAACAAACATTCCCATGTCTTCGTGAAGCTCTAGGCTTAACAGGTAGGATTAACATTAACCAGATAATCACATAAATAAGTGTAAAGTTGCCACTATGATGAATGCTGCCAATGAATAGTCCAGTGCTATCAGGGCATGCAAGAGGGGAATTTGGCATAGTCGAGATACAGCAAGGCTTCCCTGGAGAAGACACCACTGAAATCAAGTCTGAAAAGTGAGTAAAAATTAATAAATGAAAGGAATTGAGATTATTCTATGTACTCAGAACAACATGTGCCAAAGCCCTGCTGCTGAAGGAGCATGCATGTTTGGGGGACTGGTAGGTCAGTGCAGCTGAAGCAGAGAGAGAGAAGACAGGCTACTATAAGATGAGCCTGAAGAGGTAGGATGAGGTCCACCTTAGAGGAACCCGTACACCATATTGAGGCCTCATACTTTCAGCCATGTAGGCAAAATTGGGGCAAACATACTTTTAAAAGGGATAATGGATCCTTATAAAAGAAATGAAGGTCAATATATATATTCGTATGCTACTATTTTGTACAAGAAACTATGCTAGGTCTGAAGAAGTTGCCAAAGGAGTACAGCATCTATGTTCATAATGCATAAGCAGTCCAAGAATAGACAGTGAAATATATTCCATGTTGTCAGAGAACATCTTTAAATGATACAAAGATTTACTGGAGGAAGATATGTAACATGACAAGAGGGAATAGAATCTGGGAAACACTTAATAGAAAAAGGCTAATGAACAGTCAATAGAATTTCTACTAGCAGAAATGGAAAGCGTGGAGCTAGTGCTATTGACAGAGTTATCAATGTGAGCACAACCAAACACCAAAAGTGGACCATGTCCATTGTCTTTGGGGAGAACAGTAGAAACTTCAGGGAGGTTGTATACAGGCACCACATGGAGATGGTGTAACAGAACAATGTCTTACTTTTATATTGTACCCTATACTTTCATCGAGCTCTAACTTACAATCTCGATAGATCTCCAAAATAACACTATGAAAGAAATAGGAAAGCTTTAGCAATTATCTTCATTTTACTGAAATGTAGAGAGTATAAATAATTTGTCCAAGAACACACAACTGGCAAATGATTGATCCACAATTAAAATACAGATGGCAAGTTTCCACTGCTTCACTGATTCACAAATTTCAATCATTCAGAATCCATCTTTATGACTTCACTACATCTGGATATCACTTTACAGTTATATACTTAATGTTTATCTTTTAATTGACTTACTCTTTTTCCTTAAAATTTTTTAAGAGGAAATTTTCCATCACCCCCATAAGTGGAAGTCAATATCATTTGTCAAAAGTTTAAAGGTAATCCACAAGAATAAAGATTTTTTTCAAAGCAAAACAATTTTAGATATCATTGTCTTTAAAGGAGGCAGAGACATGAATATTTACTTGGTTAAAAAGATAGTTTAGCAAGTATTAGAAAAGTGCTAAAAAAAAAAAAATCCTGATGAGAATACAAAGAAGTGGAAACACACAAATGCTCCTGGTAGGTGGAAGTATAAGTTGGAACAACTACACTGGAGAGCAATTTGTCAAAGTTTATAGTATGTATCTATAACATAAAAATATTCTTATTTTATATTATACATATAATGTTTAAATCTTTATTTATTTATTTATATGCATTATCTTTAACATAGAAATTCTACTTCTAAATATATATCCTAGAGAAAGGATCAGTGAATTTTCTCAGCAGAAGTCTAGATAATAAGTATTTTAAACTTTGCAGGCCATAGAGTCTCTGTAGCAACTATTTATTTGTGTTGTAGTAGTACAAAAATGACCACAGATAATAAGTAAGTAAATAAGTATGACTGAACTCCAACAAAAACTTACTTATGGATACTAAAAATTTAATTTAACACAATTTTGTGTGTCATGAAAAATTCATACTATGGTTTGAATGTGTTCTCCGAAGTGTATGTGTTGGAAATTTAAGCCCCATTCCAACAGTGTTGAGAAGTGGGGCCTTTAAAAGGTAATTAGGTAATGAGGGTTCTGCCTTCATGAATGAATTAATGTTGCTATCATTGGAGTGCATTCATTATCACAAGAGTAGGTTTGTTATAAAAGTGAGTTTGGCCCTCTCTTGCTCTCTCTCAATGTGATGTCTTCCTCCATGTTATGATATAGTAAGAAGGCCCTCACCAGATGTGGCCTCTTGACTTTGGGCTTCCCAGCCTCCAGAACCATGAGCCAAATAAATTCCTGTTCATTATAAGTTACTCAGTCTATGGTATTTTATTATAGTAGCACAAAACAAAGATAATTAGTCTTCTTTTGATCTTTTCTATCTTTTAAAAATATAAAATCCATTCTTAGCTCAATGGCTGTACAAAACAGGTGGCAGGCTGGATTGTGCCACCTGGATTTCAAATTCCATGGACTCCTGGACTTCAAATTTGACTTTGTGTCAAGCAAGTCCATCAGTATGATTTTTCCCAACAATGTGTGCTCACTTTGTGTCTCTGTGTCACATTGTGGTAATTCTTATAATTTTCAAACTTTTGCATTCTTATTATTTTTATGGTGGTTTGTGACCAGTGATCTCTGATGTTACTATTGTAAGTGTTTTTGGATCCCAGTAGTGGTACTCATATTATACAGCAAACTTCATTAATAAAGGCTGTATATATTCTGATTGCTATACCAACCAACCATTCCCTCATCTCCCTCTCTCTCCTTGGGCCTCCCTAATCCCTGAGACACAACAATGTTGAAATTAGGCCAACGAATAACCCTGCAATGGTCTCAAGTGTTCAAGAAAGTGTTTAAGAAAAAGAAGGGCATTCACATCTCTCATTTTGAATAAAAATCTAGAAAGAATCAGGCTTAGTTTTGAGGAAGGTATGCCAAAAGCCAAAGTAGACTGAAAACTGAGCCTCTTGCACCAAACAGCCAACTTATGAATACAAAGGAAAATTTCTGGAAAAGGGATATTCCAGTAAACACACAAATAATAGAAAAGTGAAACAACCTTATTGCTAATATGGAGAAAGTTTTAGTTGTCAATAAAAGATCAAATCAACCACAACATCCTCCTAAGTCAAAGCCTAATCCAGAGCAAGACCCCTACTTCTCTTCAATTCTATCAAGGTAGAGAGAGGTTAGGAAGTTGCAGAAGAAAAGTTTGACATAGCAGAGGTTGGTTCATGAAGTTTAAGGAAAGAAACCGTCTCCATAGCATAAAAAATGCAATGGAAAGCAGCAAGTGCTGATACAGAAGCTGCAGAAAATTATCCAGATCAGGCTAAAATTATGCATGCAGGTTGCAACACTAAACAACAGATTTTCAACGGAGATGAACTCTCCTGTTAGGGTCTAACACAGGTGGTGACTTTAAGTTGAAGCCAATGATCATTTACCATTCTGCTAATCCTATTGCCCTTGAGAATTACGCTAACTCTACTTTACCATGCTTTATAGATGGAACAAGAAAGCCTGGATGACAGCTCATCTGTTGAGAGTATGGTTCACTGAATATTTTAAGCCCATTGCTGAGATCTACTGCTTGGAAAACAATTCCTCTCAGCATACTACTGCTCATTGACAATACACTTGGTTGCCCAAGAGTTCTGTTGCGGGAAGTCAGGGACCCCGAATGGAGAAACCAGCAAAGCCATGTCAGAAGAACATAAATTGTGAAGATTTTATGGACATTTATCACTTCCCCAATCGATTCTCTTGTGATTTCCTATGCCTGTATTTACTTTAATCTCTTAATCCTGTCATCATCATAAGCTGAGGATGAATGTCGCCTCAGGACCCTGTGATGACTGCGTTAACTGCACAAATTGTTTGTAGAGCATGTGTGTTTGAACAGTATGAAATCTGGGCACCTTAAGAACAGGATAACAGCGATTTTCAGGGAATGAGGGAGCTAACTTTAAAGTCTGGCTGCCTGTGGGCCAGGCGGGACAGAGCCATATTTCTCTTCTTTCAAAAGCAAATAGGAGGCATATCGCTGAGTTCTTTTTCTCACCAAGGAACATCCCTGAGAAAAAGAATGCGTTCTGAAGGAGAGGCCTCTGAAATGGCCACTTTGGGAAAGTCTGTCTTTTACAGTTGCAGATAAGGGAAGAAATAAGCCCCAGTCTCCTATAGCGCTCCCAGGCCTATTAGGATGAGGAAATTCTCACCTAATAAATTTTAGTCAGGCCATTTGTCTGCTCTCAAACCCTGTCTCCTGAAAAGATGTTGTCAATGGCAATGCTTGCCCGAAACTAAATTAGCAATTTTAATTTTGCCTAGCTCCTGTGATCTCGCCCTGCCTCCATTTGCCTTGTGATATTTTATTACCTTGTGAAGCATGTGATCTCTGTGACCCACACACTATTCATACACTCCCTCCTCTTTTGAAAATCACTAATAAAAACTAGCTGGTTTTGTGGCTTGGGCGGCATCACAGAACCTGTCAACATGTGATGTTTCCCCCAGACACCCAGCTTTAAAATTAATATCTTTTGTACTCTTTCCCTTTATTTCTCAAACTGGCCAAAACTTAGGGAAATAGAAAATAACCCATGTTGAATATCGGGGGCTGGTTTCCCCTGATAAGTTCTAATGGAGATATACAAAAAGTTGATCTTGTTTTCATGCCTGCTAACACAAGATCTGTCTGCAGTCCATGGATCAAGCATAATACAACTTCAAGTCTTATTATTTAAGAAATACATTGTGTAAGACCATAGCTGACATAGACTGTGATTCCTCTGATAGATCTGGGCAAATTCAGTTAAAATCTTCTGAAAAGGATTCACAATTCTAGATGCTATTGAGAACAATCATGATTCGCAGGAAGAGGTCAAAATATCAACATTAACAGGAGTTTGGAGGAAGTTCATTCCAACGCTCATGAATGACTTTGAGGGGTTCAAGACTTCAGTAGAAAAAGTAACTGCAGGAGTGGTGGAAATAGCAAGAAAACCAGAATTGGAAGTGGAGCCTGAAGATGTATCTGAATTGCTAAAATCTCATGATAAAACTTGAACAAATGGGGAGCTGCTTCTTAAGGAGGAGCAAAGAAAGTGGTTTCTTGAGATAACATATCAAGAATATCAAGAATAGCATCTGAGGAAGATGTTGTGAATACTGTTGAAATAACAATCAAGGTTTTAAACTATTCCATAAAGTTAGTTGATAAGCAGAAGTCAGTTTTGAGAGGACTAAATACAATTTTAAAAGAAGTTCTACTGTGGGTAAAATGCTGTCAAATAGTGTCAT
Source organism: Theropithecus gelada (assembly GCF_003255815.1). Classification (NCBI taxonomy): domain Eukaryota; kingdom Metazoa; phylum Chordata; class Mammalia; order Primates; family Cercopithecidae; genus Theropithecus; species Theropithecus gelada. The sequence continues at coordinate 39,109,764 of NC_037675.1, read as the reverse complement.
ATACTACACAAAAATCTTTCATGAAAAGAAGAGCCAATTGATATTGAAAACTTCACTGTTGCCTTTTTTAAAAGAAATTGCCACAACCCCCACCACCCCCAACCTTCAGTAACCACCACCCTACTCATTAGAAGTCATCAACATTGAGGCAACATCCTCCACTAACAAAAAGATTACTACTTGCTGAAAGCTCAGATGATTGTTAGCATTTTTTTGCAATAAGGTATTTTAAATTAAAGTATGTCTATTTTTAGATCTAATGCTATTGCACACTTAATAGATTACAGTATAGTGTAAGTATAATTTTTAAATGCATTGGGAAACCAAACAATTCATTTGACTCTCTTTACTGTGATATTTTCCTTATTGTGATGGTCTGGAACCAAAGTTGTAATATTTCCAAGGTATGCCTATAATTTATTTGGGAGGTGATCTCAGAAAAGGATGAGTGGGGAAGTGGAGATATGAGATAGGAAAAGACGGGAAACCCAAGGGTGCAGAATCAACAAATTCTCACCTTGGGATATGAGGCAAGTACTGGTGGGAAAAATACCTCAGAGTTGTCTCACAATAGGTGTAAAAACAGGTAGGGTATTTATCCACTAAATCCCTGCCTATCATTGAATGAAGGCTGCTTCAGGCTCTCTGGCATTTCAACTTGCCCTGCAAGTAAGCTGAGTGTGCTCTGAGCATGCCAGAACAGACACCTTTCAGCAGAGTGCTGCAGGTGTCCACAGGAAGCAGCCTTCAGTCTGGAAAAGTGAGTGTCAAGGGTATAAGAGCAAAAACAACAGTTTCTGCTGAATTGCAAACAGTTACAAACATGAATCTGAAAATGGATGAATTGTCATTTGCTCAAAGGAATATTATACAACAGTTCCAATGGATAGTGTAGCTCTAAATTAGTCAACATCAGTAAATTTCCAAATAAGATATTGAGATAAAATGGAATTTGTATCACAATAATTAATATATGTAACATTTCCATGCAGTTTAAAAGAATGAAAAATATAGCAAATTTAGGAAGAGCAGGTGCATTTAGAGAATATCTAAAAGAAAAGAAAGCAAGTTACACAAAGGACCTCAGCTCTATTTCTGGTTCTTTGTTTTTTAAAAAAGCCAAACATGGAAAAATGTTAAGTATAAAAAATATGGGTGTGCATACATGAGTATTCATATTAATATTTTCATATTTCTCTTTATATGATTTATATTGAATAACAGAGAAAGTTGTAAAGAAATGGGCTAGCCTAAATCTAAGTTGTTCGTGTTAAAAATCCAAGCTTCTAGAAGAAAGTGAAGTAGGTGTGAAGAAAATGTAAAACATTGATAGTATCTGATGTGGAAGTTTTCAATGCTTATTATTTGTGAAAACATCATTAATTTTGATAGAGAAGAATAGCAAGGATATGACACATGTAAATAACTTTTCTAATAAAATAGCTGTGAGGATTAAAAAAGCAGTTGGCAAAATATCTTAAAAAGATTAAGTGCTATACAGTGTAACTAGTATAATTATTACTAAATTGCAGTGACATTATGAAATGTTCCAATGCTGGTTGTTGAATATTTATGGAAATTATTGCCTTGTCTTTTGTCAAAACAAAATAGAATTTCCTTTTTCTCCATATTTTTACTGTCATGATAGGAGGATTCTGGTTTTTGATAAAATTTTATGCCTATTTTATCATTTGGAAGTATGAAAAGCTGAAACTTTTTAAAAGACTGAATGTTGCTTGTGCTTTACACATAATTATGGCAAGAATAACAGTAAAAATATGTCTACAAACATCTAGTGCTTACAATATTCTAGCAGTGGGATAAATACTTTTCATATATAATCTCATACAGTCCTTATTACAACTTTGTTATGGAAGTTTCTGTTTTTCTTATTTTGCAGATAAGGAAAGTTAAACACCACTCAATGTAAGTGGCTTGTCGAAGAATATAAAGTTAGGACATGGAGTGGCCAGGACTTGAAATGATTGCTGTTAGCTCATTAAAAACCTGCACCTTTAGTCACTCTGCTGTACATTGCCCCCCAAAAAGCAAAAAAAAAAAAAAAAAAAAAAAAGTTAGTTAAATTCTATTATACAAAGCAACAAAGTATCAAATTTTAATATTTCTCAAAATAAATTGATCATTACTAGGTTTTAGAAATCTTTAGGGTCATAAACACTCCATTATAATGTTTTATTGTAATAAGATTTAGCCTATTTGCGATAATCCACTTTTGCAACTGAACATTCGTAATGTTTACATGTTACATTATACTATGCAGGAGGGCTAAGACAATCTAGTATACCTGTGACTGGCATGCACTTACTAGAACTTAAGGAGATTCACTTTAAGAAAACCCTCCTTTGGAATGTACATATGAATGGTGCTACTTCTGGCAGTACATGTAACACTTCAGCACCTGGCCAGTGTTTGACCTTGCCTACTCTTGTCAAACTCAAAAACTGTTAATAGTCTCAGTGAGAAACCTGGCTGTCACCATTGTACTAAGAACAGGTGACCAGGTGTGGGACTGACACAGCACACTTGCACAGGTTTTGTATGAGCTAGTCATGAGCTTTGACTGATCTCCTTGCCTCTCATCTGAGATCATGACCATTCAAGCTGTCTGGTCAAGACTCTATGAAGAACAAATGGTGTACTCTTTAGTCATTTGTGTTATGCTACTTACAACCCATAAATTATAGTAGCTTACAATATTTATTCCTTTACATGAGCAATGCAGGTCAGCTGCAGGTATGTTGGTTACATAGGTAACCAGATATGGACTTCACTGGGCTGCACTAGGTCCAGTGGGCCATCTTTGTATGTTTACTCATCCTGAGATCCAGAATTAAGGAGTGGCCACTGCCTGGAGCACGGTGTTCCCATGGTAGAGGGAAATGTTAAGGGTAAAGAGAGAAAAATCACACAAGCTCATTTAAAGCTTCTGTTCAGATGCCGCTTACTTCACATCTACAACTGTTCCACTGACCAACCCATGTCAAATGGCCATGGACAAAGCTAACGGGACGGAAAAGTATACTCCACCTATGGGGAAGATACTACAAAATTTGTGGCAAAGGGTAAATGTGAAATTTTTTAGTGGGAAAAAGGTAATAATTGGAAATCAAAAAGTTCAATTTACCAAGGTAAAAAAAAATATCAAAGGAGAAGGAATGAGAAATATATATATAAGAGAAATAAATATAATATGCACACACTAAATTATAAATACACAAGTATTATAGTAATAAAATTTTTAAGCTATAAAATCTTCAATTTCCTAAAAGCATTGGCATCAAACTCATAATAATATTTAGGGAGAAATCTCAATGTCCCTCCCTCTTGTGTTCCCACCTGGAGGGATTTCAGCTTCTGTCATCCCCCTCGTTCACACCTCCCAGGGTAGAAGGAATAGGTGAGTTTAGAAGCATCTGTGAATGCATGACTCATGTCTTCTGGGCTCTCTCTCTTCTGAAGCATCCCTGTCTAGTGGGACAGTATGTTCTACTCTATTGCTATCCTCTTTCCAAGGTAAGAGTCCTGTCCCTGTCCAGCTGTGTTGGTGACTGGATGGGTACATTTTATTTACAGAGGAATTATTAGAAATAGACAAAGAAGTCTTTTCCTCAGTTGGTTCCACCTGTAGTCAGGGAAGAGGACTGTTCTTGATTGGCTCCTTCCCAAAACTGTAGTAATAATAATGTTGATAATAGCTAATATTAATTAAATACCTAGCACTTAAATACAGAATCTCATTCATTGTCATAATGAGCCTGAAAACTGTTCAATCAGTTTTATAGTTGAACAAACTGAGCCTCAGAAGAGTTATGTGATCCTCCCAAGGTCACACAACTAATAAACTGGTGGACCTGAGTTACAGTTTTAAATGATATTTACCTGTATGTTTTTTTCTTCCAACTTTTAAGTTCAGGGTGTACATATGCAGGTTCGTTACATGAGTGAATTTCATATCGGGGGGTTTGGCCTACAGATCATTTTGTCACCCAGGTAATGTACATGGTACCTCACAGGTGGATTTTTTAATCTTCTATCTCTTCTTCCCACCCTCCACCCTCAAGTAAGCCCTAGTGTCTATTATTCCCTTCTTTGTGTCCATGTAGTCAATGTTTAGCTCTCACTTACAAGTGACAACATGCAGTATTTGGTTTTCTGCTCCTGTGTTAATTAGCTTAGAATAATAGCCTGCAGCTTCGTGCATGTTACCGCAAAGGACATGATTTAATTATTTTTTTTTTGGTTGCATAGTATTCCATAGTATACATTGTATCACATTTTCTTTTTCCAGTCCACCACTTTTGGATATTTAAGTTGACTCCATGTTTTTGCTATTGTGAGTAGTGCTCCAGTGAACCATACATGTGCATGTGTCTTTATGGTGGAATGATTTATAGTCCTTTGGGTATATACCCAATAAAGGGATTGCCAAGTTGAATGCTAGTTCTAAGTTCTATGAGAAATCTCCAAATTTCTTTTCACAGTGGCTGAACTAATTTACATTCCTACCAGCAGTCTATAAGTATTCCCTTTTCTCCACAACCTCACTAGCATTTTTTTTTTTTTTACTTAATAATAGGCATTCTGACTGGTGTGAGATGATATCTCACTGGGGTTTTGATTTGCATTTCTCTAATAATTAACGATGTTGAGCATTTTTCAGATGCTTGTTGGCTGCATTTATATATGACTTCTTTTGAGAGTGTCTTTTCATGCCCTTTACTCATTTTTTAATGGGATTGTTTGTGTTTTCTTGTTGATTTATGTTCCTTCTAGATTCTGTATATTAGACCTTTGTTGGGTGCATAGTATGCAAATATTTTCTCCCATTCTGTAGGTTGCCTGTTTTCTCTGTTGACAGTTTCTTTTGCTGTGCAGAAGTTCTTTAATTAGGTGCTACTTGTCAATTTTTAGTTTTCTTGCAACTGATTTTGAAGTCTTCACTATGGAATCTTTGCTAGGGTTCATGTCCAGAATGGTACTTCCCAGGTTTTCTTGTACAGTTTTTATAGTTCTAGGTTTTACATTTCTATCTTTAATCCATCTTGAGTTGAGTTTTTATATGGTGAAAGTAAAGGGCCTAGTTTTAATCTTCTACATATGGCTAGCCAGTTATCCCAGCACCATTTGTTGAATAGGGAGTCCTATCCACAGAGCTTGTTGTTGTCAGCTTTGTTGAATATCATATGGTTGTAGGTGTGCAGCTTTATTTCAGGGTTCTCTAACCTGTTCCACTGGTTTATGTGTCTGTTTTTGTACCAGTACCATAATATTTTGGTTACTGTAGCCTTATCGTAAAGTCAGGTAGTGTGATGGCTCTGGCTTTATTCTTTCTGCTAAGGACTGTATTGGCTACTCAGACTTATCCCAGCACTTTGGGAGGCCGAGACGGGCGGATCACGAGGTCAGGAGATCGAGACCATCCTGGCTAGCACGGTGAAACCCCGTCTCTACTAAAAAATACAAAAAACTAGCCGGGCGAGGTGGCGGGCGCCTGTAGTCCCAGCTACTCGGGAGGCTGAGACAGGAGAATGGCGTAAACCTGGGAGGCGGAGCTTGCAGTGAGCTGAGATCCGGCCACTGCACTCCAGCCTGGGTGACAGAGCAAGACTCCGTCTCAAAAAAAAAAAAAAAAAAAAAAAAAAAAAAAAAAAAAAAAAGACTTATTTTTAATTACATATGAATTTTAGAATAGTTTTTTTCTAATTATGTGAAAAAAATGACACTGTGAATTTGATTGGAATAGCACTGAATATATAAATTGCTTTGAGTAGTAACAATATTGATTCTTCCTATCCATGAACATGGAATGTTTTTCCATTTGCTTGTGCCGTCTCTGATTTCTTTTAGTGTTTTGTAATTCTCATCATTGAGATCTTTCACCTCCATGGTTAGTATTCCTAAGTATTTTATTCTTTTTGTGGTTATTGTGAATGGGATTGTGTTCTTCATTTGGCTTGGAATTTGTTGATGTATGGAAATGCTACTGAGTTTTGTACATTGATTTTATATCCTGAAACTTTGCTGAAGTTGTTCATCAGATAGATATAGTATAGGAGCTTTTGGGGAGAGACTAAGGGGTTTTCTAGGTAAAGAATCAAATAATCTGTGAAGAGAGGTAATTTAACTTCCTGTCTTCCTATTTTGATGCCTTTTATAGCTTTCTCTTGCCTGATTGTTCTGGTAGGACTTCCAGTACTATGTGGAATAGGAATAGTAAGGGTGGGCATCCTTGTCTTGCTTCAGTTCTCAAGAGGAATTCTTTCAGATTTTGTCCACTCGGTATAATGTTGGCTGTGGGTTTGTCATAGATGACCCTTATTTTGAGATATCTTCCTTTGATGTCTAGTTTGCTGAGGGTTTTTAAAATTATGGGATGTTGAATTTTATCAAAAGTCTTTTCCACATCTATTAAGATAATCACATGGGTTTTTTTTTTAAGTTCTGTTTATGTGATGAATCACATTTATTAATTTGTGTATGTTGAACCAACCTTGCATCCCAAAGCTAATCCACCACTTGATCATGGTGGATTAGCTTTCAGATGTGCTGCTGGATTCAGTTTGTTAGTATTTTGTTCAGGATTTGGCATCTATGTTAATCAGGGATATTGGCCTGAAGTTTCTTTTTTTCACTGTGTCTCTGACAGGTTTGGGTATCAGAATGATGCTGGCCTCGTACAATGAGTTAGAATCCCTCCTCCTCAGTTTTTGGACTAGCTTTTGTGGGAGTGGTACCAGCTCTTCTTTATACATCTGGTAGAATTCAGCTGTGAATATGTCTGGTCCAGGGCTTTTTCTGTTTGGTAGGGGTTTTTTGTTGTTGTTATTACTGACTCAATTTCTGAATCCATTATTGGTCTATTTGAGACTTCAATTTCTTCCCAGTTCAATCTTAGGATGTTTTCAGGAATTTATCCATTTCTTCTAGGTTTTCTAGTTTGTGTGTATAGAAGAGTTTGTAATAGTATCAGGGGTGTTTTGTATTTCTGTGGAGTCAGTGGTAATGTCTCCTTTATTATTGCTGATTGTGTCTATTTGGCTCTTCTCATTTTTTTCTTTATTATTCTAGCTAGCTGTCTATCAATTTTGTTTATTCTTTCAAAAAACACACTTCTGTTTTTGTTTCTCTTTTCTATGATTTTTCTTATTTGTTTCATTCATTTCAGCTCGAATTTTGGTTATTTTTTTTTCTGCTAGCTTTGAGGTTGGTTTGCTCTTGTTTTTCTAGTTCCTGTAGGTATGAGGTTAGGTTGCTAATTTGAGATCTTTCTAACTTTTTAATGTGGGTATTTAGTGCTATAAATTTTTCTCTTAACACTCCTTTAGCTGTGTCCCAGAGATTCTGGTATGTTGTATCTTTGAAACTGATAAAAGTTTCAAAGAATTTCTTGATTTCTGCCTTAATTTCATTGTTTACCCAAAAGTCATTCAGTACGAGGTTAATTTCCATGTATTTGTATGGTTTTGAGAGACCTTCTTGGTATTGATTTCTATTTTTATTTTGCTGTAGTCTGAGAGTGTGGCTGGTACAATTTCAGTTGTTTTGAATATTCTGAGAATTGCTTTATGGCCAAGCATGTGGTTGATTTTAGAATATGTGCCATGTGCAGATAAAAAGAATGTATATTCTATTGCTGTTGGGTGGAGTGTTCTCTAGATGTCTATTAGACATATTTGGTCAAGTGTAGAGTTTAGGTCTCAAATATCTTTGTTAGCTTTCTGCCCAAATGATCTAATATTGTCAGTGGGGTTTTGAAGTCTCCCATTATTATTGTACGGTTCTCTAAGCCTCTTCATAGGTCTCTAAGAACTTCTTATTTTATGAATTCGAGTGCTCCCATGTTGGGTGCATATATATTAAGGATAGTTAAGTCTTCCTGTTGAATTAAACACTTTATCATTACGTAATGCCCTTCTTTGTCCTTTTTGATCATTGTTGATTTAAAGTCTGTTTTATCTGAAGTAATACTAGTAACCCCTGCACTTTTTTGTTTTTTGTTTTTTTGATAGATCTTTCTAAATCCCCTTACTTTGAGCCTATGGTTGTCACTGCAGGTGAGATGGGTCTCTTGAGAACAGCATACAGTTGGGTCTTGCTTCTTTATCCAACTTGTCACTCTATGCCTTTTAAGGGGAGTATTTAGCCCATTTATGTTCAAAGTTAGTATGGATATGTGTAGATTTGATGCTGTCATCATGTTGCTAACTGGTTCCTATATAGACTTGATTGTGTAGTTGCTTTATAGTGTCAATAGTCTATGTATTTAAGTGTGCTTTCTTGGTGGTTGGTAATGATCTTCCATTTCCATGTTTAGCACTTCCTTATGGACCTCTTGTAAGTAGGTCTGGTCATAACAGATTCCCTCAGTATTTGCTTGTCTAAAAAGAATTTTATTTCTCCTTTGCTTATGAAGCTTAGTTTGGCGGGCTATAAAATTCCTGGTTGGAAATCCTTTTCTTTAAGGATGCTGAACACAGGCCCACAATCTCTCCTGGCTTGTTGGATTTCTACTGAAAGGTCCACTGTTAATCTAAAGGGGTTCCCTTTATAGGTTACCTGCACCTTCTCTCTAGCTGTCTTTAATATTTTTTCTTTCACATTGACCTTCAAGAGTCTGATGACTATGTGTCTTGGGGATGGTAATTGTGTATAGTGTCTTTCAGGGGTTCTCTGAATTTCTTGAATGTAAATGTCAACCTCTCTAGCAAGATTGGGGAAATTTTTGTGGACAATATCTTCAAGTATGTTTTCCAAGTTGCGTGTAGTTTCTCCCTCTCTTTCAGGGACACCAATGGGTCATAGATTTGGTCTTTTTACATAATCTGATATTTTTCAGAGGTTTTGATTATTATTTTTTATTATTTTTTCTTTATTTTTGTCTGAGTTGATTCAAAGCATCTGTCTTTGAGCTCTGAAATTCTTTCCACAGCTTGGTCTATCCTGCTGTTAATACTTGGGATTATGCAATAAAATTCTTGTAGTGAGTTTCTCAGCTCTATCAGATCCATATGGTTCTTTCTTAAAATAGCTATTTTTGTCTTTCATCTCTTGACTCGTTTTAGTGGATCCCTTAGATTCCTTAGATTGGGTTTCAACTTTCTCCTGAATCTCAATGAGATCTATTGTCATCTAGATTCTGAATCCTATGTTTGTCATTTCAGCCATTCCATTCTGGTTAAGAACCATTGCTGGGGAGCTAGTGCAGACCTGAGTTTCAACGACAGGCTTATTGGAAGCCAAACTGTACAACACTGTTCTGACCCCCTCTGCCTTGTGTGCAATGGCAATGCTCCAGACAGGGAGAAGCCCAGGGAAGGGGAGATAAGGCAGAGTGTCTGAAATGTCAGGTATTTTTATTGTCTTGATTTTTTTATTACACAGTAAATTTAAATTGTTAATAACTTAGACTTTTTAACCATAGAGGTTTCACATCTTTATGTGAATTTTGGAAATGTATTAGTGTGTCTCTAAATTGGCATAATTCTGATTATGAAAACCTACTAATTTAATTTCATTAGAAGACAATGATAAGATGGAGTTTAACTCAAAGAAATTTTCATTAGTACAAATTTTACAAATATATCTCTATTCTAATACAAAGGTCTACCAGTACAGAGAGGGATGATGACCTTTCTGTCGGATTTAGGAGACCCACCTGGGTCTTATAAAGTTTTCTGTAATGTTTAAGCCCTTTAACTATTGACTATTGACCTCAATTATGGTAGTTGAAGGTGTGACTTCTATCTATATAATTATAGGGCTTTTGGATATTAAGATTAAAAAAGTTTTTTAACAATGACAGATCATGATATTTTTGTCCTTTACCTGATATTTATGTATCTTTTTAGGCTTGTTTTAATTTTCATGATAATATGATACCATGTCTTTTTCTTTGAACCCTGAGATTAATAAAATGTATTCCTGGAGACTTCCTATCCACATAAGCGCTATTATCTCAAAAGCTTGATGTAAGAAAACATCACAAGCCTCAATTCCTTCCTGCCCTTTTCTCCATGTTACTTGTCAAACTGTTATTGGAAATGAGCCTCTGACCTTTTTTTCTCCCACACAATTTCTAATAAAGATGCTGCCACACGGCCGTATCCTAGTAACTAGGTTTTATACTGAGAAAGACAATTAAGAGAGTCCAAGATAGGGCTAGTTTCGACCATCAGCAAAGGTAATTTGCTAGTCTTTTTCTTTTTCTTGATTTCTTTAATTTAGTTGAATAACGGATCTAACCTTAATGTTCCTTCTGATAAAAATACTGTCCTATAGACCCAAATTAGCATATTTGCTTTTGATTACCTTGCAAAACTCTATTTGCTCTCTTTTCTTAAAAGCTTAATAATTCATATAAGGCTTCAGAGGAATAAAATCACTATGTGTGGGTGAAAAATCCCAACTTCCCTGCTGAGGTTAAATGGCAGCCTTCAAAGAATGTTTTAAATAAATAATGGAAAGAGATACTCCATCTTGCCTCTGAACTGCTGCACAAGCAGTTCCTTAGTCACCAGAATTTGCAGAGACATAAGAAATCAGTAGTCACACAGGCAGGTACTAGAGACCAGGAAGCACCAATATCCTAAATGACGGGCAGAGATTGGAACTGCTCTGCTTCAGGGCTTTGTGAGACTCTGGGAATCAAATCCTCAATTTTCAATGCAGTAGCTTGCTTTTGCACTCTTAAGTCAAGGCATGACACTGGATGAGGGAAAAAAATGCATTATTTTCAGGCAGAACCCAGGTTTAAGGAAATAAGAGGGGGCAATGTACAGGTGCCCTGGAGAAGGCACCTCTTCCCTTGGAACAGTCTGCTGGGCAGATTAGGAAAGGAATGAGAGGAAGATTGAGGGTGAGCTTGTTGCTGGGGTATGGCATGACATTTTTGCTTTGTAGGTCATAGAGGAAGATGGGCACCACTGACCCAACTCACTTCCTCCCAGCCTGAGCTCGGTATGCCTTTGTCACCTGAAGTCACGAAGATACAATCAGAATTCCAGTAGCATTAGGTTGTAAACGCAGAAGTGGTTTTCCAAAGGCCACCCCATGTCCTATATGCTACTCGTACTTAATTCAAGCAGCTTTAGTGTCTCACTGGGCTGTCAGGTCTGGGAAGTCAGATCCGACATGTAGTTAGATGTGCTCATTGTAGAAATCACACTTCTCCAGAGTAATTTTTACAGTAATATGAACTAAAGTTAATTTCTCAGAAATGTTGCAGGCCCTCTCTAGAAGTATACTTTTCAGTCCTCTAACTGTTGTTGTTTTTCTTCTTTCAAGGAAATCAATGCAACCTACACTAACTTGGGACAATGGACCCTGCAATATCCAGTATTTCAGCTGCAGAGGGGTTACTTTCCCAAATGTTTCAGGCATCTGTTTCTTCATTTCTTTCTTCCTTTGCTGTAAAAGAGCTCCATATGTCTTGTTTTAACACAGTATGTTTGCAACCACAGCAAATTAAATAATGCCAGTTGAGAACCATATACTAAAATATGAAAATCTAAATCGAATTTATATCTTCACAGTGCAATGTTTTCTGAACTTCACTTTTGCACATACCATCATCACGATTTTTGTCATATCCACATTTTACCTATAGTATTATTTAGTAATTTTCTTTTAAGTTGACTCACATTTTTGCCTCCATACATTAATTTCAAAGGAAGCTACAATAAAAGTAGCATGTCACTCGCCGTAAACAAGAAGTAAATATAATATAGATCTGTAATCATTAAAACATAAAAATGTTGTCACCCCCCTGAAAATTATCTGCATACCATATTTTGAAAGATTATTGTATAGAGATTTATAATTTACAGATTTCTCCAGCATAAATTAATCCATTTAATTTTCACAAGAATTCTATGAATTTGGCAAACAGATACAGTATAACCATCCACATTTTAGAGACAAGAAAACAAGCAAGCACTGGCTCACCAAAAAAAAAAAAAAAAAAAAAAAAAAAGGAGGGTTTTCATACTGAAAGAGAGCTTGCTGTTGTTTTTGTTTGAAGCCCATATTATCTAATTTTGTACAGTTTATGTATGACTTTTCAGGTTCATTTGTGGTCTAAGAGTCTAAAATTCTAGACTACAGGTCTTCTAGAACACTGTTTTAATTGATTCCCTACTCACTTACCATCAAAAATCTTCTTGTGACTGCCCACATTTTGATTGCACTAAAATTGTGCCAAAATGAAGATATTAAAAATAATTGATAATTTATGGAACCCTTAAAAACCTTCTTAACACAAAATTTTTATGTGGTAAGGTAGGTAGCATTTTTCTATGTTGCAAATTAAGAAATCATGAAATATTTAAATAATTTATCCCAAATCAAACATCTTTCTGTACAATTAGAAACACCAAAAATTTTTAAATTTGTGTGAAGACTCAAGAGAGATTTAAGACAGTGCTTTATAAATCGTATTGGAAAACAACACTATTATGTGAAATTCCTCACAGCAAAAATATGTTATAAAATGTCTTAGTGATTCTTTTCACTTCACTATTGAAGAGGTACGTTGTAATCATCTAAAGCAAATAGTGATACTAAAATCACAGACAGATATTTAAGCAAGAGATAGCACATACTCTGTTAGTCAAAGACACAGGAAATATTACATAAACATTCAACAAAAACATTCATAATAAAAGAAAATTGGCATTATATCATTGAGAATTACATCAATTCATTCTACAAATAAAATATTCTTAAATTCCTATTGCTTCTATAATTCTAATTTTAGTTTATTTTCAATTATAAATTTAACATATGAGTATTTTAAAATTTGTGATGATATAGAAGGATATTAAATAAATGTTTCTCTCTCTTTTCTTTCTTCATTCTCCCTCTCCCCAGTCCTACCTCCTAATTTCATTCACCAGTGGTAATCATTATTAAGTTTTTGTGTGTGTATATGCTTTCAGAAGTTTGATGCACATGCATATGCTTTGTTTTTAGGCAAATGGAATCTGAAAATACTTATATACACACTGTTTTGAATCATTTTTTCTTGATATCAGATATCTTTTTATACTGTTATATACCAACCTTTTACATTCACTTAATTGTAACAGAGTGTTCCATTGAATATATGTGCAACCATTTATATTGCTGGTTGTCAGATTATTTCTTCTGTAAAGAATCATACGGAAAATATTTCAGGCTTTGTGAAATATTTGGTCTTTATCACAACTATTCAACTCTGCCATAGATAATACATAACTGATGGGTATGACTGTACTCTGATAAAACTTGACAAAAACAGGCTATAGGCTGGATTTGGCCCACAAAACATAGTTTATTGACCCTTGATCTAAATAATTAGTCATCTACTAGTATAAACAAGTTATTTTCTGTTTGTTGCTATTAAAAATAGTGCTGCTATGGGACTCTTTAATGTATATGCATTTGCTTAAGTTAAAATTAATACACCACAGAGTATTTAAAATATTGCTTTATGTGTGAAAAAACAATCCTGTATATTGTGGGCTTCTTTCCATCAAGTGCTTGTGTTCTCTCCATGGACAAATAGATATTTTCTGTCTGTGCTGTTTTATTTTTTTATCTGGCCCCTTTCCTACCTTACTATTGGCTAAATGAAAAATCCAGAAACTCAAACCTATTATTGTATCTATTTCCTGTTTCCCCTGACTTGTGTTATCCAGGGATTAGTGACAAGAAAGTGTTATCCCTATGGGAGAGGAACTGTCTAACTCAAAGATTACATGTGAAGGGAAAGCTTAATGGAGATTGAATTAAATAACTGGTATTTTCCTTTTCAGCTATTTTTTATCTCATTTTCTTTTTTTTTTCCTGAAATTCTTTGTGGCAAGTTGAGTTTGTATCAGAATAGGTCCAGACAATGGGGAGATTCTAAAATCAACCTTTAGCCTTTAATTAAAGACCTGAAAGATATTGCTATTGGCCACTTCAAGGTATAGAGAAATTAATACTCTGAACTGCAGGGTATCTGAGAGAACAAGTAATCAGATCTTGTGTTATCACAGAAGATAATGGCACTATTTCTTCCTCCTCCTTGTGTTAAGTGTTTATACAATGTCTGGCAAGACACTTACAGGTAGAGTTAAGCAGCATCTTCTGTTCCCGCTTTTCTACAAATGGTCTCATGATCAGCCCCAGCAGACATATGAATTTTAACTTGATTTTGCTTCCTTTGTGGTTGAAGTGCTCATTGGGGATGTCATTACTATCTGGAGGACCTGCATTTTCCTTTTTCACTAGTGCTTAACAAAATAAAGTCCTTGTGTCTTTCATTCCTCATCATCCCAGCAGACTTTTAGGCTGAGATTTTTGAACAAATATATTTGTGCTTGAAATTTATTGAATTTGTGGTTGAATGTCTCACCTTTACAGAGGATCACTCATCACCTGAATAAGGCTCCCAAACTAACAAAGGAGCTATAAACCCATAAAGAATTGCTGATAAGGCAGTTGATATTAATCTGGGTCTGAAATTTAGTTTGACTGAAATCAAATCAGGCTCACTAGATTCTCACTCTGTCATGGTGTGCATGATCCTGACTTTTTTCATGAGCTAGCTTATCCTAACCAATATTATCTGGCATGCTATACTTCGTAAAATAAGGTTATATTCCCTTTAACGTTCAAATTAATCCACTTTGAGCTCCTCCCACTTATCCAGAGAATGTCTTACTTTTCTTGATAGTGTTTCACCTCCTTTTCATAAGAAATCATTGAAGGCCAGTGGTGTTTATTCAAACAAGAAAGGTCAATTGAGGTTATTAGTGACTTACAGAAAAGACACTGGAAAGGTTCATCAGTCCCTTGACATGAATCATTCTTAATTGTATTTGCTGATATTGCTGCCAAAAATCAGTCTGGCAGTACTGTAGTGATCCAGGCATGAGCTACCATAGGAACTAGGTTATTTTGGTGATACTTTCTCAGGAGAGAGCAGAAAAAGGCAAATTTTCTCTTCCCAGTGTTACAACTACCTCTGGTCTCCCCACATAAAGCATTTTAGGAAACTGGAAAAAGTCTCCCTAAGAGACTGAATCCTTTGTGTTACAACCTTGCGATGACTACCCAAGAGAAAACAAGCAGGTGTAAGGGGGAAAAAGTGAAAAAGGCAGGAAAAAAGTGAAATGTGTCTCTCAAATTAACATAACCAAAGAAAGGAGAGTGGGCCATTTATTACAGCCTGAAATAAAATATCCTGCTGTGCTTGCACCTCAGGAGACTTTCCTAGCAGTACCTTCAGCTGAAAACATGAATATGCTTGTTCAGAAAAATCACAAAAGGGCTTTTTGATAAGTCCCTATGTTGACACAAAAAATTAGTTTTGGATATGGACTGGAAACATCTATTTTGATAATAGATCCTTTTATCTACCCCAACCCTCTCCACACACAAACACACATATATAAATTCCCATCTATTATGTATAACTTTGCTCCGTACAAACAGCCACAAGGAAGCTGACTCTGATACCAACTGAAACTGGCTGCAGATGATGAAACTATCCTTTCTAGCTTGTCCACATAGCCTGCCCAGGCCCACAGAGGAGAAGCCCATAACCAAGGTGTTTTCAACAGCATAGCACCTTCAGAACTACAAGGGATACAGGACATTGCCATGGATTGAGGGAAGAGAAAATGTGTAACTACATTAACCCAGGGTAAAAAGATATGATTCTTGTCTTCTCCAGTGATACACACATACATACACACACACACACACACAAGCACACATCCACTCAGACTCTTTCCAGACCTCCTTATAATGAAAGAAATGCTGAGTTCACCATAGGCTGTGCTTTGAGCTAGCTCTCTAGGATGTTTTGACAGGCTTGTGTTAACAGTTTTAGAATTAAGAACATGACTTTTCTTCCAGTAAGTTTCACCTCAGGGGCCAGGGAGGGCTACCCCAGTACATATGATCATGTTTAATAACTTTCAAACTTAAAGGAAAATTATCAAGGGTTACAGCACCATTCTCCTACCCCACACCCCAAAGGCAATTTGACTCCTTGACAAAGTTGCCCATCTCTTTTTGGGCAACTTTTAAAATGAAGGTGTGTTAATCTGTTCTTGCATTGCTGTAAAAAAAATACATGGGAGCCACCAAAGCTTACAGCTTGCACCCTCTGGAGTGGTGGGCCACACTGTACATGGGCTTCTTTGAGCCAAGGCTGGAGACAGAGTGGCATAGATATGGGGAACAGTGTCCTGAGGCTATGCAGGTCAGCAAGGCCCTGTCCTCACTTCTGGGTTCTCTCAGAATCGGTCTAATCTCACTTTCAGATCACAGCCGTTTGAGTATTGTCAGGCAGCTACCCAGTGCTTTCCAAAGCTTGCCTTCTCCAGATTGAATATCTCTGATTGTTTCAACAATCACACATTATGGTAGGATTTTAGTAACTTAATTATTCTTTTCATCTTTACCAGACACACTTTTGGAGAGCACCAGCATGCTAAGTTTCAGGGACCATGCTTTTTGGGGTGTTCCATATAGTTGATCATCATAATAATATTAATTATAACAATAAGAAGCTAATAGCTAATATTTAATGTGTATCAACCATATACAAGGATTGCATTGAATGATTGATGTGCTGTTACTCTCTTACTACCTACAATAGCCCTGATGCAGTTTGAGTGCTCCAGAAGCTGACGTTAGGACAGAGTTTGGAGAATGTCTGTCAAGAATCAAAACCTGTAAAAGAAAGGGAAATTTGTGAAAGGAAGCACAATTTCCCAGAGAGAGAAATCGAATTGCAGTGTAGGCCTGACAAGGCCTCAGCCAAACCAGCAGGGGACTCTGAAGCAATTACATTGCCCAACAAAGTTGTCCCATATGGGACCCAAATGACTGATCCTTTGTAAAACCCATAAACACACTGCACCATTACTGGATGCAGAGTGCCCAAACATGGGAGTGATCTCGGGTAATGTGACTCTGCATCTCAGGCAGACCTTAAAGGCAAACTGATGGAGGTCATTTGCTGACTATTGTCTTTACGGCTGGGCAGGTCTTTCCTAGAAGAGGGGTCTTGTCAGTACATCTCCATTTCCACCACAAACCTATAAGGTCAATACTTTTATTTTTCCCATTTTGCACATAAGGAAACAGATATAGACAGATTAAGAAATTTACCAAGATAATACAGCTTGTAACTTTAAAAATGGTGAAAATATCTCTTCTGCAGTTACAATCAAAGTACATTAGATTAAATGTACTCAAAAACTGAAAATCTACTTTGTTCCCCTACACTTGCAGACAACATGCTATATATTAGAGAAACTGCCAAGAACTGAAGTTCTGAGACTTTACCCTACTTGCAAGCTAACAAGCCTGCCCCATTTTATGGATGTTTTAGGAGACATGATACTCTGGGGTCAGAGAAAAGGACTTGATTACGCACAGCACAGTGGACAGTATGAGCTTCATGTTCACACCAATCTCCCTCCTCCATCACCACCCTCCTCTTGGTTGTATTCAGGTGATATTAAGGCATCCTAGGGGGATACTGCACACACAGTGGGTTTGTGTCACAGTTAAGGAACCTGGAACTTAGGAAATTCTGCTCTTTAAAGGAGATTGCTAGAATACCTCCTAATCCTTTGCCACAAGGGAAATATTTTTATTATCCATCTTCCAAGGTTGTTTGCTATACAAACATCTTTGAAAATATAGTCCATAATAAAAATTGATGCAAGATGTGCAGAAATGCCAAGAAAATTGTCTCCCAAAAGATACAAAGAGAAAAATGACATAATCTCTGCCTTACCTCAATCTAGAGAAGGAAATAATAAAACCAAAATGTAACTATAAAACACTATATACATTTCTATAGCTGGGTAAAAGACCACGAAGCTGCAGGAACAGATAAAGGAAGAAACCAATAGCTGATTAAGGCTAGGGAAGCCTTCATACAGTAGGTGATGTTTGAGTGTTTACTGTTTTCTAGAATTTAATCAGTTCCTAGTAACATTTGAATAAAATAGGAAAGATGATATGGTTTGGCTGTGTCCCCACCCAAATCTCATCTTGAATTCCCACATGTTATGGGAGGAACCTGGTAGGAGGTAACTGAATCATGGGGGCAAGTCTTTCTCATTCTGTTCTCATCATAATGAATAAATCTCATGAGATCTGATGATTTTAAAAAGAGGCATTCCCCTGCACAAGCTCTCTCATTTTTTGCCTGCAATTATCCACATAAGATGTGACTTGCTCCTCCTTGCCTTCCACCATGATTGTGAGGCTTCCACAGCCATGTAGAACTCTAAGTCCAATTAAACCTCTTTGTTTTGTAAATTGCTCAGTCTCAGGTATGTTTTCAGCAGTGTGAAAATGGACTAATACATAAAGAAAGGTAGGATACTTCATGATCATGAAATTCACTGGCATACGAAGGATATAAGCTACTTTTGTAATAAAAATTTGGGTTCTAAAGATTTTAAACTTTAGGCATAATGATGGTAATGGAAACATGTGCAAAACAGCCTTAAAAGGTCTAATAACCTTTGCTTCATTGCTTTCTTAGCAAATAACAGTGCCCAGTAACTAGAATATCTATATATTATCTTTGATATTCAAATTAATATGTTTGAAACATTATTGCATTTCAGAATATAGATGAATAATTATACATATACAGCATGAAACATACATTTTATTCAATCTGCTGCTTTGTCTAGCAGAAGGTCATTAAGGATTATTTGTAACTTTAGAATGAATGCAATTATTTGTAAACTTTAGAATAAATGTAACAGTTACATTTGCTCCACTCAATCTTGTTTCATAAAAATCTGTGCTTTGTCTTATGTTCTCTTATATTCTATTCTCCAGAAGAGAGGTGGCCCTTAGAGTAACATCTCTGACTCCTTGAGTTTAAACTTTGGACATTTCTGAAACCTTTGGGTAAATGTACTGCTGGTTAGACTAGAGAGGGACCAGCTGCATTGATAATATGCAGTGAGATATAAGGAATAAAGGAAAAGAAAGAAAAAATAGAGAATAAAATCAGAATTGAAGTCCAAAATCTTCTCTGCAACATTTTTGAACTCCAACAGACTTCTAATGAAGAGGCTTAAAAAGCCTATCTGCACATAAGCAATCACTCTTTTCTTTTAAACACTGAGAATGAAACCATTCCCTCTCAATATTGCACATATTTTACAAGGTGTATAAAAAGAAAAGCATGTTCGTCTGTCTGACAATAGCATCTATTTTATATACCGCAAAGCTAGTCCATAGTTTTCTCTTTCCACCCTTTCCTTACCTTATGTTCTTCTCATTCCCTTCAATGCCAAAACCTCAACTTCATGGAGAGAACAGAGGCCAACGGGCATGAGCTCAATTCAACTGAAGAAATGTTTATTCACGCCTACCACATGCAGTGCTACGTTGAGTGCTGGCAATTCAAAGACACCTAAGACATAGTTTCACCTTTCAAGATGCTTGCCTTTCCATCTTCACCCTTCCTTCCATCTATGTATTTCTCTTCCTCCATATTCTTCTTTTCCCTTTCTTTCAGTCTGAGCTTGCTTGAGACTAATCCTTCCAGACAGAAATCTTCATTGCAGTCTTCCTTTACTCTTCATGTTCCTTGCTTATCATTCCACCTAATTTCACCTCTATTATTAACATCTTTTTAGTGGCTCTATCTTCTTAATATATAAATTATACTATATATAAACTATGCCTTTAGCTTTTAAAACATGCAGTCATTGATCCCTGTGTAATTACCACATTGCCCCCCTCTCTCTCTCTTTACAACTGAGCCTCTAGAATTGTCTTTGTTCATTGTCTACTTATCCACCTCCCATTCACTTCACAAAGCAATTCAGTTTGGGTTCTACATCCACCTTTCATTGGATGTCACTGTTAATATGCTTAGTGCCAATCCTCCAGATGCCCTTCAGTTTACATAAAGGATAAGTATAGTCTCCCTTCCTGTATTAGGAAATTTTTGCATTGTTGTAAAGAAATGCTTAAGGTTGGGAAATTTATAAAGAAAAGAGGTTTAATTTAATTATAGTTCTGCAGGCTCTACAGAAGCATGATGCTGACATATGCTTAGTTTCTGGGGAGACCTCAGGAAGCTTGCAATCATGGCAGAAAGCAAAGGGGAAGCAGGCATGTCAGATGGTAAAGCAGGAGCAAGAGAGAAAGAGTTGTGGGGAGGTGCTGCATACTTTTAAAATCGTGCAAGAACGTACTTTCACGAAGACAGCACCAGACCATGAGGGATCCATCCCCATGACCAAAAATACCCCCAACCAGGCCCCACCTTCAGCATTGTGGATCACAATTCAACATGAGATTTGGGAAGGGACAAATATCCAAACTATATTATTCTACCCTTGGCCCCTCCCAAATTTCATGTCCTTCTCACATTGTAAAATACAGTCATGCCTTCCCAACAGTCTCCTAAAGTCTTGACTCATTCTAACATTAACTCAAAAGTCCAAAGTCTCATCTGAGACAAGGCAAGTCCCTTCCACCTATGAGCCTGTAGAATCAAGAACAAGTTTTTTACTTCAAAGATACAATGGGAATATAGGCATTGGGTAAAAGGGAGAAACTGGCCAAAGGAAAGGGGCTACAGGCCCAGTGCAAGTTCAAAACCCAGCAGAGCACTCATTAAATCTTAAAGCTCCAAAGTAATATCCTTTAACTCCATGTTCCACATCCAGGGCACATTGATGCTAGGGGTGGGCACCCAAGGCCTTGGGCAGTTCTGTTTTCATGGTTTTACAGGGTAAAGTTTCCAAGGCTGTTCTCACAGGATGTTGAGTGCCTTAGGCTTTTCCAGGAGCAAAGTGCAAGCTCCTGGTGGATCTACCATTCTCAGGTCTGAAGGATAGTGGTCCTTTTCTCACCACTCCACTAGGCACACAGTGGGGAATCTATATAGGGCCTCCAATCCCACATTTCCCCTCTGCACTGTCCTAGTAGAGGTTCTCTTTGAGGACTCCACTCCTTCAGTAGGCTCTTGTCTGAGTACCCAGGCTTTCTCATACACCCTCTGAAACCTAGGAGGAGACTGCCAAGCCTCTTTTACTCTTGCAGTTTGAGCCTGCAGGCTTAACACAACACGAAAGCTGCCAAGACTTATGGCTTGTATTCTCCAAAGTGGCAGCTCGAGCTATACCTCGGCTCCTTTGAGCCACAGCTGGAGCTGGAGCAGCCTGGATGCAAAAAGCAGTGTCCTGAGGTTTTGCAGAGCAGCATGACCTGGCCCATGAAACCATTTAGTCCTTCTAGGCCTTTAGGAGGGGCTGCCACAAAGATCTTGAAAATATCTTCAAGGCCTTTTCCCATCACTGTCTTGGATATTAGCATTTGACTCCCTTTTAGTTATGTAAATATCTCTAGCAAGTGGTTGCTTCACAGACTGCTTGAATTCCTCTCCCCAAAAAAGCTTTTTTTTTCCTTTGCTATGTGGCAAGGGTGTAAATTTTCCAATCTTTTACATTCTGCTTCCTATTTAAATATAAATTCCAAATTCAAGTCATTTCTTTATTCCCACATCTGAATTAGGCTGCTAGAAGCAGCCAGGCCATACCTTGAATCCTTTGCTGCTTTGAAATTTCTTCCACCAGATATCCTAAATCATCACTCTGAAGTTCAAACTTCCACAGAGCCCTAGGCCATGGACACAATGTAGCCTAGTTTGTTGCTAAGGTATGATACATGTGACCTTTGCTCCAGTTCTCAATAAGTTCTTATTTCCATCTGAGACCTCATCAGGCTGGCCTTCACTGTCCATATCACTATCAATATGTCAGTCACAACTATTTAACTGGTCTCTAAGAAGTACCAAACTTTCCCCATCTTCCTGTCTTCTTCTGTGTTGGGGAAAACAGCCCCACACCATCCAGCGGGTTCCCCGAGTCCAGCAGAGACAAAAGAGTTAGAAAGAGACAGAATAAGCATTTAAAAGGCGGGTCCAGGGGACCGGAGCATCAGAGGCTTGCTCATGGCCCAGAGCTCTTCGGCCCTGCCTAATTTAATGGTTTACAAGCTCTTTGTTCTTAGGGCAGATGGGAGGGGTAGGAAGGGATGAGGAAAAGGATTAATCACTGAAGGAGAACTTGTGAGTCATTCAATAAGATGTATAGCAGTGGCAGTTTCTGTGAATTTCCTTGAGCAAAGGCGTGAGTCTAAACTACTTAAGATCTTTAACTTATCAGGACTGAAATGGGTGGGAGTGGGTTTCAGGAGGAGTCAAGACTTTTGATTACACTCCACTGCTTCAAGGGAGTGTTATCTCCCTGAGCAACCTGTGGAATGCTACTGAGGGGTTATGCTCTCAGGGCATAAAGACATGAAGGTAATAAGGAGACTTTTCTCCTCAGAGGCCACTCATGGCACCCCATAGGTGTCTCACACAGGGGAGATCAACTCATCTGGCACCCCAGAAACTCTCTTTCCCACATTCTGAGCCTTCCAAACTCTTCCAACCACTGCCAGTCACCCAGTTCCAAAGTCACTTCCAAATTTTCAGGTATCTTTATAGCCATATTCCACTCCACAGTACCAATTTTTTGCTATTATGTTGTTTTTGCATTGCTAGAAAAAAATTCCTGAGATTGGGTAATTTATAAAGAAAAGAGATCTAGTTGGTGCATGTTCTACAGGCTTTACAAAGCATGATGCTGACATTGGGTTGGCTTCGCAGGAGGCCTCAGGAAGCTTATAATCATGGCAGAAGGTGATGAGGGAGCAGACACATTATATGATGAAAGTATGAGCAAGAGAGAGTGGTGGAGGGAGATGCCCACACTTTTAAATGACCAGATTTCACAAGAACTCACCCACTATCATGAGGACAGTACTAAGTCATGAGGAATCCATCCCTATGACCCAAACACCTCCCACCAGGCCCCACCTCCAGCCCTGGGGATTATAATTCAACTTGAGATTTGGGTGGGGACAAGTATTCAAACTGTATCACTTTTTCACTAGTAAGTGAGTGACTGGGAATCTGAACCCAGCCAGGCAGTTTGAGAGTCTATAGTCTTAACTGCTACATTATACTGTATTTCCAATAGGAGATGCCATATTTGGCATCACGTCTCTCATAACACATCCAGGCAGTGGGATTTGTCTAGCTCTAGGCTTACTCAGAACCCTTCCAGAGATTACTTTTTTTAACTGAGATGAGAAAAAAAAAAAAGTGAGATAGAGAAAGCCTCAGTTACTCTATAATGGAGAAGCTGTAAGATTTTAAGCCAAGATATATTAATTACCCTGTCTCTCACTGAACTGCTGATTTATAACAGAAGAAAATGAAGCCAACATGCAGGAAGGAAACTTAAGAAACACAGAGCCCACAAATCTTCTTGTTTCTGGTACAATTGTATACAAAACCAGCTTCTATCTTTGCTCTTAGTGGACTACCTGTTCCATAAATTCATCTCTTAATTGAAGTTGGTTTGAGTCAGAATTGTTACTTGCACACACACACACACAAAGCCCTGTTAATATTGATCTTTTCTTCTTTCACCTGCATTCAGCATTTGATATTATCGGACATTCCCCTCCTGTGTGAAATTTTCTCAATCTTGTCTCTCAAACCACTCCCATCTTCCCGGATGCTTTCTATTCTCTTCCACTGGTCCAGTAAGCGGCAGCAACACTAAAGTCTTCATTTAATCCTTTACCTTTACCTATGCCTGATCCTTGTGTCCCATGTATAGGAAGTCAACAACAGCTTATGTGCTTAAATGCTAATCATTCCTGAATTTATGTTTATAATCCTAATTGTTGTATCTTAGGTTCTCAAAGACACCTCAAACCCACACATCCAAACTGACCTCAAAAAGTGTACCTTGACCCCTCCTTCACCCCGTTCAAAAATTAATTCAAAATGGAAACTTGACCTAAATGTAAAACGTAAAACTACAAAGTTTTAAAATAAAATATAAGAGAATATCCTCAAGATCTTAAGAGGTGAGATTTTTTGATGACATATAAATCAATAATTATTTAGAAAACTGAAAAATTGGGCCGAGTGCAGTGGCTCATGCCTGTAATCCCAGCACTTTGGGAGGTTGAAGCAGGCAGATCACGACGTCAAGAGTTTGAGAACAACCTGGTCAACATGGTGAAACCCTGTCTCAACTGAAAATACAAAAATTAGCCGGGCATGGTGGCATGTGCCTTTAATTCCAACTACTCGGGAGGCTGAGGCAAAAGAACTGCTTAAACCCAGGAGGTGGAGGTTACAGTGAACCGAGATCATGCCGCTGTACCCCAGCCTGGGTGACAGAGCAAGACTCCATCTCGAAAAAAAAAAAAAAAAACGGAAAAATTAAACTTCATCAAAAGTAAACACTAATTCTCATAAAAAGATATTTTTAAGAAAATGAATAGAAAATTAATAAAAATTTCCTCCATATACTGAGAGAAAATATTCATAAAACATACATCTGACAAAGACATATACAATATAGAATTTATGTAACTCAATAATAAAAAGATAAAAACCCAATAAATGAGTCAAAAACTTAAATAGGCATTTTTCAAAGGAAGATATACAAATATCATTAAGCACATGCAAAAGCGCTCAACATCACTAGTCATCAGAGGCAAAATTAAACCTCAGTAAGAAAGCACTACACATCCTCTAGAACGAATAACATAAGAGATGGACTACAGTAAATGTAAGCAAAGATGTGGAGTGCCCAGAATTCACATATATTGCTGATGGAAGTGTAAAACAATACAACCACTTTGGAAAACTACTTGAAAGTGTCTTAAAAAGTTAAATACACATCTGTTTAACACAGTAATTCTACTTCTAGGTATTTACCAAACAGAAATAAAAGCATATTTTCCATACAAAGACCAATATGCAAATATTCATAGCTGCTTTATTTGTAATAGCCCCAAACTGAAAAAAATATCAGCAGGTGAATGGATCACTAATTTGTGGCATATCCATCTAAATGGAATACTGCTCAGCAATAGAAAGAAAGGAACTACTGATACAACAAAATGGATTGTCATCACAAATATTATGCTCAAAAGAATAGACACTGGACACAAAGGAGTACATACTGAATAATTCCTTTTAAATGAAATTTTAGAAAAGGCAAAACTAATCTTAGGTGAGAAATATTAGTAGAGGTTGCCATGGTTGGAGGCATACGACTGGGAAGGGGCACAGGGGACCTGTCTGAAGAGATGGAAATGCCTTACGTCTTGCTTGTGGTAGTGGTTCACAGGTATACATAAATTTGTCAATACTTATTGAATATTGAACTGCTCATTTAAAGTGGATGTGCTTTTTGTATCTAAATTACACTTCAATAAAGTTGATTTAAAGAAAATGCCACAGAGTTTAGAAAGAAATAACACGCTATGATATGAACTAATTTCATCTTTCCCACATGACTTGTCATTGACCTAAGAGGACTAAAGACCTGGAAGCTTCAGTGGGAGTGAGATCAAAAAAGAAAGCATAGGAATGTGTATAGTTTGCTTACAACACTCTCTACCCTCCTCTGCCCCTCCTGCTGTGTTCTACCTCATCTACCAGCTGCTTCTTCTACAGGGCTCTCCAGTATCCCATGATGGTTCTTAGATGGCTGTCCATCAATCCTGCCCTGAGCAGAGGCATGGGCATGAGTCAAAATCCTACAGCTAGGATTGGTACGCTTCAATAGACATATATAAACTGTACATTTAAAAGAGCTGTTAGAATTGTAACAGTGATAATTGAGGTAGGATAACAGCGATAAATGAGTAGGAGTTCAGATGAAACAAGAATCATAGAATATTGACAATTATTGACTCCGAATGATGGACAGATGAAGGCTAATTACACAATTTGCTTATTTGGTATATGCTTAAAATTTTATATTTAAAATGGTTTAAAAAATAAGTGTGCCAACCAGAATACTGTTTGTATACTTTAGATCTTTTTTATCTTTTTGTTGCTGACTATAGTCATATTTAATATAAATAAATAAAACTTTTTCCATGCCTACACAGCTCACCTATTGTGGTCGATGCCAATTCTGGGTGTAAAAGAAAATCCTTGAGGAAGTAGCAGGGTAAATCAACACATATCTAATTACACTTTTCCCTTATTTAAAATCCTTTGGTGTCTTTAAGGAAGTTCAAACTCTAAAATAGCATTCATTACTTCTTATAATTTCCCACCTTACCTCACTTATCTTCAGCTTTATCTCACTCAATATTTGTTCATGTCATTTAGGATGAGTTTTTGAACTGCTTTCACCTCAATGGATTTGCCATGAATGCGTACATCTTCTTTTTCTTCTTCTTCTTTTTTTTTTGAGACAGAGTCTCACTCTTGTCACCCAGGCTGGAGTGCAATGGCACAATCTTGACTCACTGCCACCTCTCCCTACCAGGTTTAAGTGATTTTCCTGCCTCAGCCTCC
Organism: Theropithecus gelada; assembly: GCF_003255815.1. Taxonomy (NCBI): domain Eukaryota; kingdom Metazoa; phylum Chordata; class Mammalia; order Primates; family Cercopithecidae; genus Theropithecus; species Theropithecus gelada. Next base: position 39,083,324 of record NC_037675.1, on the reverse strand, counting down.
AGAGCAATTGGGATTAGGGGCACCTGCCACCATGCCCAGCTAATTTTTTTTTTTTTTTAGTAGAGACAGGGTTTCACCATGTTGGCCAGGTTGGTCTCAAACTCCTGACCTCAGGTGATCTGCCCACCTCGGCCTCCCAAAATGCTGGGATTACAGGTGTGAGCCACCTTGCCCAGCCACTTACACCTTCTCCACCTTAACATACACTAGTCTCTGCCTGGAAAGACATCCCAATACCCCCAGGTCTTCTGGCTAATTCTCATTTATTTTGAGATGCTACAGAATGTGTATTGTCTTGCCAAGCTTCACATCTCACATCCACTGCACGTGTCTGTTACTCATCTGCCTTCTTCACTTGACTGTAAGCATCTTGAAGAAAGGGACTGTGCTGTTACCTTTTTATTCTCAGCACCAGCCCAATCACAGCAACTTAATAAATGTTAAGATTTTTGTTAAATTAATCAATGAATAAATGTAGACAAAATGCTAAGGCCATAGACATATCAAACAGAAAAATGAAGGCATAGCATATATAACAAGATTAGGAAGCATTAGAAAAGCTTTTTTCAATGACTTACTTGAATATATTTAAAAAATATTATAGACCCTAATAAGATCCTGCTTTAGGGAACACAGTGGTAATTGAAACAGACAATGCTCCTGACGTCATACAGATTACATTCTTTTCAAGGTATACAGACAATTAACAAATATAGAATATAGTGTCAAGTACCGATAAGCATTATAAAAAAATAAAGCAAGATCAGGGTTGGCAGGGGATTATGACTACATAAAAAAGCAATTTAAAGCTTCTCTAGGGAGGTGACATTTGAGCAGAGACCTGAACGAAGAAATGCATAGAACCAGTTGATGATCAGGAGGAAAAACACAGCAGAAGGAGCCAAAAGTGAAAAGGCCCAGAATCAGGAATTTGGGGTACAAGGAATTCTGGTGCCAAAACTGAACATTCTATCTCTAGAAATATGTATTTTTGGGGGAGTCTTAAAGGCTTTTCTTTTTCACTATTTTTCTATTAAAAGTCAAACACCACTAGGAGCAGTGACAGTTTAAGAATTAACAAGCTGCAGAGAATGAAGCAAGGGTAAGAAGGCAAAGTGGATTGCAGAGCAGGTCCCCAAAAGGGAAGATCAAAGGGCACTAAGCCTTGCCCATGTCACTGCTATCCCTACACTGGTTCTGGGTAGAGACAGTGATGTGTTTAGATGACCTATGTAAAGGTGAGATGGGAAGAAGGTGGTATTACTGTCTGCTTCCTCTCCTAACAATTGCACAGACCCTTTCTCTTCCCACTTCATCCAATTAGAAAATATCCTTTAAACAGCACCAGGGACAGTAAAAACAAGGATTGGTAACCTCTGGGATATTAGTCACTGGAAAGAAAATTGGAAAATCAATTCTGTTTGACTTGTAGCAAATGATCCTGCTATGGCAAGGTAGGAAAAATATGGTCTTTAAGAGTCCAAGTGGCTGTTGAGTTCATAGCAGTGACTTTGCCACCGATACCACTTAGCAGTGGCAATAACTAACAAGATGGTCAATAATACGGGCTCAGGAGGCTAGGATCACTGATCCTGTGAAGTAAGAAAATGTGCAGCTCTTTCAGACACTTGGAAAAATCAACAGAGCCACAAGAGCCAGATAAAGAAGATGACAGCTCTGCCCAACAGCAGAGACATAGGAACAGAAGCCAGGAAAATGCATCACAGAAGAAAAGTGGCTTCCTGTGAACACAGGTGCAATAATCAAATTAAGCTTCCTACTTAATGTGTTAAGAGAACCATAGCTCAGCATCGAGTCCCACCACATACAAAGCATCTGATAATTCCCAAAGTGTGTTCTAACTTATTTCATTTCATCCTTACAAGCAGTTACTCGCGTTGTCACTCATATTTTGTAGATAAAGAAACTGAGGCTCAAACTCGTATTAACAAGTGGTACAACAAAAGCAGATACCTTGGTCCTCTGGTTTCCATTCTCAGGTGGCCCTCACCCAGGACGATTCCACCAGGTGGAGAACTCTCCACCTTCTCAGTTCGTCTCTCTTCTAAACAGTTCACCCTCAGCCTTGTTTCTTTCCTCCTCTTCTGCTTTATAAGTACCCTAGCAGAGGGTTTGATGAGCTTGGGCAGTAGAATTAGACTGTCTGGGTTTAAATCCTAGTGCTACAAATTACTAACTATGTGACATTAAGCAAATTGTTTAACCTTGCTGTCTTTCTGCTTCCTCTTCTGTAAAATGAGAATTGTAATAGTACCTCATAGTGCTTAAAGCAGTGCCTATCCCATAGGAGAGCCCAGTAAAGTTTGCTATTGAAATTATATCCCTTTCCCCGTCACACTTCACAAGCCCTTGTTGACTATCCCCTCTGTTGGCCAGTTCCTCCTTTTCCTGCTTACATTTTCTGCCCCAACCTCTTCCTCCAACACCCCACCCCAACCCCCTCACACACACACACACACACCCCTTGCCCTCAGAAACAACTTGCTCTCTTTTTTCTCCCTTCCATGACTTCTGTGTTCTGTCTGCCAACTATACCTGCTCGCACGGCCTCCACTAACAGTGTCTAGGACGGGCCCAGCATTCCTGTACCTGTCCCTGCTGCCCTTGAAGCTGTGTGTACTGGTTGAGGCCCTGAAACTTCCTGCGGATAGATAGTTCAAAACACATTCTGTGAAACTGTTCCAGAGGGGAGAGCAGCAAGGTTTTGCTGAAAGATTGCAGAAATCAGAGAAAACAGAGATTTATAGCAGGTGCTGCTTTCTTAGAAGCCGAGGACCTGGGAATGCCTCAGGAATAACAATGAGTTCTCTCCTAAGCTCCTATCCTTACACAATTGCTTGGATGCAGGTGAAATCTATGCCAGCTGGTGTTTCAGACTAATTAAAAGTGTGTTCACTTGCCTTATCCATATATACTCTGCCCCTTCCTACTAACCCAGGCTAGAAAAATATAGTTTTCTTTTGAATCAGTCCTCTTTTCATCAGAATAGATCTCCCTGCCCCACCCCCACTCACCCCTCCCCCCACTCCAACACACACACACACACACACACACACACGCACACACACACACAGAGTCTTACCTGTCTTCAGGGCCCAGACATTCTGTATAGAAGAACCATACCATTGATGACCCAGATTGTGGAAGGTGAATATTAAGTCATGACCCAGATTGGTCAGTCATGCCCAAATTGACTTTGAAAATGCCTTGATTCAATTAACTATCTTTTAAAAATCCAATTATTTTTTAAAAGATAAAACATCTAAAAAGTAAAACTACCTCACATTTCTCTCTCTATATATATACATATATATAAATACATATATACACACATATGTGTATGTGTTTGTGTGTGTCTGTGTATGTGTGTGTGTAGTATGAAGACTTTTAAAGTACAAATCCTTGAAATTTACTCAGCTCCCTTTGCATCTTACTTCATGGATTACTGCAAAAATGAAGATGCAGACAAAATGGCAAATCTGAGAAGGGACGGACAGGCAAAATGGAGCACAACGGAGTCACTACTGCTATGTCAGTGTGGAGTCACACCTTGAGCCATAGTGTTACTTAACCATGTTCCTTGACGGCACACAATGTTATACTGTAATATAGATGTAAATATTAATATAATATAGAAGTATGTAATATATAGTATATATATATCATACTATAATATAGAAATAAATGTTATACTTCTGGAATTCTTGAAATAGTTCTGTCTGTGATGGCATCAGAAAAAAATCTTGAGGGCTGAGCTATTTGTCTTCAGTGCCCAGGTTCTGTGGAACGCAGCACAGTGACTTTCGTCCCTGTGAAAGCTCAACAAAACACTAGCGAAGGGTGGTGATTCCCAGTTATATAAAGATCTTTGATGATGATAGGTACACAGGGGTTTCCAACTCAAATAGTGCAAAAGCGAGGAAACAATAATAAACATAAGTGAAGTGGACCAGGTAGAACTACAACAAGCTGGAGTGCTCACAGCCCTTATAAGGGCAGGGTCGCTATCTGTAGCTGATTGTTGCTATGTGGAAATGCAAGCCTAAAGCGCCAAATACTCTGCTTTTCTAAAAGAAGTGGGAAATAGCCTGTAACTGTCAAAACTAATTCAACTTTTAAAAAAATCTCCAGGCAGCTCAAACAAAACCTATCTACAGGCCCCCAATTTGCAACCTCCTACCATAAAAGGTCCATGAGCTTGGTTTAATGCAGGGTGAAGTTATCACCTTGGCATCTCTATTTGTCTATCCATATAATAGAGATAACTATAATACCTCTCTCATAGAATTTTTTGAGAAATTAAATGTGTTACTACATGGTAAGCATTTGCACTGTCTCATATTATGCATTTTTATTATTAAAAATTATATTTTATAAATTTGCCTAAATCCATCTGAATGCAGTATGATTGAATTGAAATATGTAGTCTATAAGTCATAATTCCCACATTTGATTGCATAATCTCCATAAAGAACCTCACCAAATCCCTCAAGCTATATTAAACATGATCCATCCTATCATATTCACAACTTGTGACTGTAGAAACTGAGGCAAAGAGAAGTCAATTTGTTGTCCAGGTTTGCAAAGATTCTCTGGCAATATAGGAAGTGTCTCCTTGTCTCAGTCACAAGTATCCTGTAAACTGGAATGGCCTCTACCATTGATTTTTATGATCACTAAGTTTTCTTTGTGGTTCTCCATGCTTTGACCATATCAAAAAACAAGGTTTATAAAGACATGGATAAACTTTACCCTCTAAAAAGCCTTTAGTTGTGGGTAGACTATTTGTACTCGGGTTTGTATCTTTCAAGCTAATTTGTAGAGCTTCACTAAGGAATCCCACTAAGCATCACTTAAGAACACATTTTCAAACTGAATCTGACAAAAGTAAACATCTTTGAAAAATAGGAGCACAGGTATTCCAGTACAATAGCCCCTTGGTCCCCAAAGTGTGGTCCTGGGGCAGCAGTAGCAGCATTAGCTGGGTGCTTTTCAGACATGCAGAATCTTAGGCCTCACCCCAGACATACCGAATTGGAATCTTCACTCCTAGGTGATTTATGTGTGCATTACATTTGAAAAACACTACTAGCCAACTAATCTCTATAATCTCCTGCAGCTCGTGTGTGACCAAGGAAAGGAATAGCAAAAAGGGTTCACTTTACATTTTACAGGGAAGGCTTTTACTATTTGTTAACTCACTTGAGGGACATAAACAGTCAAAAGCCAGCCCTCAGCATTTGTTTAATTATACTCCTCCAATGAGCCTAATTAAATATGACTTCCACAGAATGACTTCCACAGAAGTCATTTAATTGCACACCTCCAATGAAAATTCCAAAGAAACATGTAAGTTTGTCTTGGACCCAGGCCCTGTTTGCTGAGACTTGCTTTCAGCTGAGACTGACCAGTGCATTATTGCCAGTCAAAATGGCCGCTGAGACCTGCTGCCCATTTGTCCGAGGACAGCCAGTGAGAATATCCCTGTGTTGGTGTGGCTACATAATCAGAGAAAGGTGCTAAGTCCAATAGACCAGTAAATATCTTATCATTGGCAGCCTTGCTCATTCACAATGGATGACAGAAGCAAGCAGGTACGCCATGCTTTTGCAAAAATGAGGAAAGGTAGGAAAGAAAGGAGAGAGGATGAGAAGAAGAGAGGAAGGAAATAAAGAAGGAAATAAAAACATTATCAGGATATTTCTTTACAACTCCCATTTCCATCCTTCTTTTTTTTCTAGCTATTGAAAAGCCAGTGCTTCTACAAGTCGCCTTGGGCTAATGATAGAGCAAGAAAGAGGTACTCTGTCAATGACTCTACTAGAGGTAGGTGAGGGGAGACACAGGGTTTGATAATCTGTAGACCCACTTCACAGGTGGGAAAACTCTGCCAAGCTTATTCCTTCACCTTAATTAGACCCAAGGCAGGCAAGCTCTGTTCCTTTAGTGAGGCTATCCACTTCTAGCCTTGTGTTCAGGCAAGGAAAGGGTGGGTGGGGGTTCCTAGTTTGGCTTCCACAACCAGATCCATCCTGCACTGTCCTGTCCAGTGGACTGTATATCAGTCAACACTCAGTAGGCAGGATAGCATACAACCAGCTATCAGCATAGCTCAGTGGCTCTCACTGTAAGCAGTGTGCTAAAATCCACCTTCTAGAAGAGACAGGTTTATAAAATCAGCTCATCTATGTTTTAAAAATTGTCTTAAATTTTGCTCTAAATTTTCTGATTTTGTAGGTAAAACAGATATTCCTGAAAAACAGTATGTGTGTGTATGTGCACTACTTGTTTAAAGAAATCTCTTAGAGATTTGGCCGAAAGGCAGTTTACTGGGAACTTATCCAGCCATGCTGTGTCTGGGCTAAAGTACATTGGTTTCATTCTTCAAGTTCTTCAGGTGTCACAGCACTCAACAAACAAATATTTTAAAATACCTTCTATGTGTTTATCATTGTGTCAATTAACCTAAACCAAGTTGCTCATAATGATAGGAAGAATTAATTAGTCATGTTAATATTATGTTATTATGGGATCAGTATAGGAGTATTTGCATAATACTAGTTCAGTATAGGACACATGCAAACATATTAAAAACTGAAAACATGTTCTAACTGTGAGTAATTTTTCTTTTAATAATTGAGCTTTCAGAAACATTTCCACAGAAGTCATTGTCTCTATACTGTAAGTTATTTAAATTGAAGAAAAGTTATTATTTGTCAGCTCAACAGGACCTCAGAAAGCATCACTCTTTTGCAGGAAAGCCAAGGCTTCCTCTCTCTGGGACTTAGAGAGCAGAATGTCAAGGTCTCCAGAGAATCTCATGCATGAACCATTGTTTCATCCATCATTTTTTAAAGCAACTATTTTAGGTGATTTCTTACCTGAGCATGAGGAGGGGGCCTCATTCACAGACCCCTAAGAAGCAAGCACTAGGAGCAAGGATCCCCCTTCAGCTCTCCCTGGCCAATTATCCCATATCATAGCCCCTTTGATTTCTCTTTGACATATAACACAATTTAAAACTGTTTTATTTACTTGTCCATTTATTTACTTAGTAACTGCTACCTTCCCCCTCCTCTCTAGCCCCTAGTGAAAGCTCCAGGAAGTCAAGAATCACACATCTTTTTCCCCTTTTTTTAGTCTCCAATGCTTACCTCAGTGTCCAGTCTACAATAAGAAGTCAATAAATAGTTTTGAATTTTAAAAATGATGGCTGTTTTCCCAAAGTAAATCAGTGCCAAGGAAAAGGCAAGGCTGTGTCCAGCCTCACTCGGCGTTTGTCTTCCTCCTGCTGTCTAGCTTAGTATTGTGGGGGACACAGGTATTCATCAGAGAGTATTTCCACCTTGTCATGAAATACTACCTTGTAATCCCACAACTATCACTGCAGTTAAAGCTGAGAAACCAAAAGATTTCAAATAGGAAAAACTCCCCAAAAGGATATCATTATCAAATGCATTTGCTAAACATTTCTCGTGATTAGCACATTGTTTATGGTTTGGGAAGAGCCTGAAAAGAGCAACTCTTTCTTGCTATCATAAAACATCACAGCATTCCCTTTTAGGTGGAGTCTATGTTATCCAACCTGCAAATGACTGGAGCATCAAGGTCAGATTCCAAGGTAAGTCCTAAAACACTTCTCTGGAAACAAGGAACCTGAGCCTTATGTACTTGGTGGCTCTAGCCGCCAGCTCAGCCCCTGGCGTACAGTGCATGCTGAGCAACATGCCTGTTACTGAACAAAGTAACAAGTGTTTTCCTAATTCCTGAATGTATAAATAATTCTTAAATGCCTATGAATGAAAATAACAGGGGGAAGATATAATTTAATAAATGCAACAAAAAACTTTTAATACATGGGATGTAAGGAACGAAAATTGAGTCAAAAAGTTTGATAATCACATCTACAACTGAATTAGAGGACTTTTTAAATCCTATCTAATTGATGATATATAAAGACATACCAAAAAATGTGAATCTATGTACTCTCACATACTCCTTTGAAGCCTTGAATTTTTTTTTAAATAAACTACTGAGTGTAATTTCTCACAGTGGATCAGATTTAGCCTATGTTTTCATTCCTAGATTCTAAATGGAAAGAAATGCTTTAGGAATCTATTTTTTCCCACTCTTCCCTGGCCCTGGTGTTCTGGTTCTCTCTAGGCAGGGTTACTCCTATAGCGAAAGAACAAATTTGTCATGCTCTGTACAGTAAAGGGTTAAGTATTTCAGATAGTACCAGTGGATTTATTAATATATTGAATGTAAAAGGTATAAAAACTCTTTAGAAAATATGTTCAAGTGAAATCCCATTAGTGTGCTAAAAGGAAAATATACTGGATGAACAAAAAAAATCACTAAAAAAGAAAATAATAATAATGAATGGTGGTCCTGACTCCCTCATTTACCAGCAGTAAAATGAACTAACATTCCAGAATGATATCTGATTAACTAAGCCACTGAATTGGAGAGGTAACTAGCAGAACCCACTGGTGTGGTATGGCTACTCCATTGTAGAGCTTTTTATTCTCTCTGTGACTTTGAAGGTAGACAAGAAGTTAAATATTACCACATCCTTCAACACATGAGTCTGTGCTAGAATAATGCAGTTTGAAATTCATCCAGATAGTCTTGAGTTCCTAGGAAAAATTAGCATTTTTACTAATTTCTCCATGCCTCCATTTCCTTGGCTGTAAATGGAGGCAGCGCTACTGACTATGTCACAGGAGTGGTGCAAAAATTAAATGTAAAACTTTAGAAGTGTGTGTGGCATATGGAAGGCATGATATGTGTTTGATATCATGGTGATCATGATGACAACGGTGAGGATGATGATGACGATGATGATGATTCCCTTCCTAACTGGAAAGCACTTTCCTCGAACACTTTAGTGATATAAAAAGACAAATTATTGCTTTTTAATATTAGGCCATGGTGTAGATTGTATTACTGGCCTCAACTCTTCCCCTCCTCTTTGTATCCATGTCTTGGATAGTTTGGCTAATGGAATGAGGTGTTGGAAGTGATGTTGTGTCCATTCCACATCTAGGCCTTAAGATGTGTTGCATGCCCCCTTGCAGCTCGACACTGCCTGATGCATGACAAGAACATGCATCAGGGAGTCTGCTGGTCCAAAGATATTAAAAGATTACATGAAACAGACCAGTAGACCTGGAGCATAAGCATGTGTTTATTGTTAATGCCATTGGGATTCTGTAATTCTTTTTTACATGGCAACAGCTAACTCAGCCATGATGCAAATAATTGTGAAAATAATAGAAATAAGCAACAAACACAATATAGAATAAACCATGGCGGTAAATGCAAAATTTTGTAGAGCTGCAGTCGTGTGTACATGTATATGTACATACCAAAACTTACAAAAGTGTTATTTTTATAAGTACAAAGTGGTCAATTACATATGGTTCTCCTAAATATTCTCTAGTATGTGCATTGTGACTAGTATTTAAAATACATCCTCCTATGATTTAGGAGAGTTCCTTAAAATTAAGTAAGAAAGATTTTCAAAGAAGATAGCACATAGATAGCACTCAATGCATATTTGCCGAAAAAGTTACTAAACAAAGACCCAAAAAATCAAGCAACACTCTGTATTTGCATCCTATTTGATGCATCTCTTCCTGCTTGTGCTCCAGCAATGTAAAGATGTGCCTGCTTCCCCTTTTCCTTCTGCCATGATTGTAAGCTTTGCCTTCTACCATGTTTGTAAGCATAGAAGCGGAAGCGGCTATTCTTGTACACCCTGCAGAATCATGAGCCAATTAATCCCCCTTTCTTTATAAAGTACCCAGTCTCAGGTATTTCTTTATAGCAGTGCAAGAATGGATGAATACAGATGCTAACATAAGGTAAATGACTTTCACCACAAGTGAGGTATAAACTCAAGCAAAGCAGCCAGTGTGGTCTGGATGGCTGTGTCCTGTGCCCCTGGCCTTCAGGAAGCCAGAGAAAGCCACAGAGCTCCAGAGGCCCTGGCTCTGTGATAGCATCACCTGCAAGTACAAGAATTTCACTTTTATGCAACCCCAGGCTTTTGGAAACTCATTAAGAGTGATAAACATCAGTTTTCTTTCACAAAATGTATTTTGTGGATATTCCCAAAATCAATACCTGGTAGTAATAATGGTGGACAACAACTCAGTTAATAGAACTTCAGGTTTCTTTATGTCTAACAGTCTTTATGTCTGAAATTAGTGATATCATCCCATTCTCTAGATCTAATGCATACCTAATAAATGTACTAAGTAAAACATATTATTCCACGTCTCTAAACCATTGTGTCATGCTTTCATCACATAGTTTCCTCATTGAAGTACACATCTGTGTGTTTACCAAACCTCAGCAGCCCTCATGTTGTTTAGCTTAAATGAATAGTCTCAGGCTGAAATCGGTTGCTTTCAAACATAGGCTGACTCTTTAATTTTTAGTTGCATGAAGACATTTGCCCTTGTGAAAAGAGCAGCTATTGTCATAATGCTTTCTCTCAATCAGCGTAAAGTGCATCCATTTTAGTAACCATGGTTATTTCCAAAATTGTATCAATTTGAATTAGATGCATTTTTCCTTTGTTAAGGAAAAGGAACTTAGGTGCATTCAGTCCCATGTGCACATTTCATTTTAACCCAATAATGCCTATTTTCAAAATAAGCATTGATGTATTATACTTTTCACCTCATAATCTGCCACTTGCTTTTCTCTCCTAAAATGTAAAAACCAAATCAGTTCAAAACTCTGTTTCAGTTAGGCAGGCCTTAATGTAGACTACATTCTTTGGGTAATAATGATATAGGTTCATCCATTATAACAAATGTACCACTCTAGTGGAGGATGTTGGTAATGGAAGAGTCTATGCATGTGTGGGGGGAGTGGATACATGGAAATTTCTAAAACTTCCTCTCAATTTTGCTGTGAACATAAAACTGCTCTAAAAATTAAAGTCTAAACTTTTAAAAGGTCCTCTAACAGCACAAAATCCATCTGTTACTTGAAACCTATGAACTGCTTCTTAGGTCATGTTTTGGAACTTTGTGAGGGCCTCAAGGGCAAGGACTATATTTTATTCAATTGTGTATTTGTGTGATGTTATAAGTTGAATTGTGTCCCTGAAAATTCATATGTTGAAATCCTAACTCCTAGTAACTTCAGAATGTGACCTTATTTAGAAACAGGGTCATTACAGATGTAATTAGTTAAAATGAAGTTATACTGGAGTAGGTTAGGTCTATAAGGATACCTAATCCAATAGAACTGTTATAATTTCTTATAACAAAGGGCAGTTTGGATACATACACACACACACACAGGGAAAATATCAAGTGGAAATTAAGTTGTGGGCATGAAGGCCCTTAGCCCCCTAAAGATTTGCTGAAAAAATCACTGACATGAGGCAGATTGATTAATAACAGAAAAGGTACATGAATTTATTTAACTGTATACATGGGAGCTTTCAAAATCAAGACTCAATTCCCCAACAAGTTACAGAAGCGTATATATTATTTTGAGATTATAGACAGAATGAGAAAAAGCATGGCCAAAAACCCAAAACCGGGTTCTGTCGGTAAATCAAGTTTTAGTGGCAAGACATGTTATGGGAGGGAGAAAGGAAGAGGCTTGTCCAGCAAAGGTGGTCTTGTTACGTAGATGAAGCCTCACAGGTAGTAGCCCTCAGATAGAATAGTTGGAAAACATTTTTTTCAGGCCTTAAATGGTGTCATCGTCTCAGTTAACCTTTCCTAGATCCAGGGAAGGCCTAGAAAGGGAAGCCTTGGCAGCATTAATGGAATGTCTCCACAGACGCAAATTTCCCCCACAAAACACAGCATCGCAGGAAAATTTCAGTCAACCGGTACTGTGGCAGCCATTTTGAAATATATCAAAGAAACGTATTTTGAGGTAAACTATTTTGATTTCCTTCAAAGTCAGAGATCAATGTGATGCAGCAGAAGCCAAGGAATACCAAACATTGCCAGCAAATCATCAGAAACTAGGAGGGAGGCAAAGAGCATATTTCTCCTTCTGCCCTCGGAAAGAGCCAACCTTGCTGACAACTTGATCTTGGACTCCCAGTCTCTAGAACTATAAGGCAATAAATTCATGTTGTTCAAGCCATTCTGTTAGTGGCACTTTGTTATAGTAGCCCTGAAAAACTAACTCAGGTGATATTAGCAGCAGTGAACCCATATAGGTCTGCAGAAACCTCAATTCTTGCCTCCTTAGAAGAAAGAATTTGACTGAGAAGCATAAGGCGGAGTGAGAGACCAAGGCAAGTTTTAGATCAGAGTGAAAGTTTATTAAAAAGTTTGAGAGGCCGGGCACGGTGGCTCACACCTGTAATCCTAGCACTTTGGGAGGCCGAGGAGGGCAGATCATGAGGTCAGGAAATCAAGACCATCCTGGTCAACATGGTGAAACCCTGTCTCTACTGAAAATACAAAAATTAGCTGGGTGCAGTGGCATGTGCCTATAACTCCAGCTACTCGGGAGGCTGAAGCAGGAGTATCACTTGAACCAGGGAGCCGGAGGTTGCAGTGAGCCAAGAGATCACGCCACGGCACTCCAGCCAGGCTACAAAGCGAGACTCTGTCTCAAAACAAACAAACAAACAAACAAAAAGATTTAGAGCAGGAATGAAAGAAGAAAAGTATGCTTGGAAGAGGGACAAGTGGGCGACTTAAGACATTCAAGTGCATAGTTTGAACTTTGACTTGGGGTTTTATACATTGGCATGCTTTTGGGCGATCTGCTTCTCTTCTGCCCTGATTCTTCCCTTGGGGTGGGCTGTCCGCTTGTGCAGTGGCCTACCAGCACTGGGGAGGGGCCAAGTGGATTTACTGATGTTGTACGCTAGCTCAATTGAAGCATTTTTTCCCTTGCTTGATGCAGTTTTTCTCTGTTCCTGGAGGAAGGTCATATACCACTTAAACTCTTACATTTTGCCTTAATGTGCATGCTTCAGTCCACTCAACTCAGCTCCTGAGATCTTACTGGGAAGCTGCTGATCACCAGTTTCGGGGTTTTTTGTTTGTTTTTTCTGTCTGTTGGGAGACTGCCTTTCCCTGGCATGGGCTGTGACCAATTATTATTTTAGAGAGATATTTTTACAACCACCTGACTGTCACCTGATGGTTTCATAACACCTCTTTCCTGCCCTGCTAATGTCTGACTAGCTACCTACTGTAACAGTGACAAGTACAAAGTATAGTCATAGTCATTTATTTCACAGATTCAACAAATATTTACAAAATGTCTTTATTCAGTGCTATGGGAAGGGAATAGGGTAAAGATCCTGTTCTCATATAGGTGACATTCTAGTAAAGGAGAGAGAAAATAAATAATTAATTAATTAACGTAAAATATAATTTATCTTCATTTTCTAGAGGAAACTGGGGCTCAGAAAGACTTTCCTAAAATATAAACAGCATATCTTATTCACAAGCACAGAAGAGAATCCCAGAAGGCCCACTCCCATTGGGGTGCCTTCTTGCCAAGGCTAAAGGCACCATCTCCAGTTTGTGTGTTGCTAAGTAACATGAAGTTATCTTTCCTGGATCTTACTTGTGAAAAAATATGAGATTTTGGCAGAAGGGAAGCACAGGATTTGAAGTCAGGATACCAAAACTGTGTCTTTGTTTTGCTCCTTGTGCAATCCTGGATACATTAATTTATATACCTGAGTCTCTGTTTTCTCCTTTGCAAAATACCTATCCCGTGAGATTATTGTGCAGAATAAATGAGACAAAGAAAAAAACAATCAGGACTTATTTATGACTTCTAAAGTCTTTGTTGGTTCAAACTCAAAGGTCCTAGACTTCTCTCACATAAATTTATACTATTTTTTGTTTTGTTTGGGAGGGGTTGTTTGTTTTGTTTTGTATTTACATGCCTAATATACATATCTACTCAGAGATTCTGGGCTTGGAACCACATTTGGTATCAAGGCAGAAAGTTGTTATTCTTTATATTCAATGAAATGTATACTAAAATACCAAATACCCTATGTTCTCACTCCTTTCCCCACCACACACACACATAAATAGGTAACTCGGACTAACACCCCTTTTTTCTTGAGGATGGCCCATGATGGTGATGACAGATGGCTGGGGTTGTGTGAACAAGAAGGTACTCCCACCCACATTACACACCCAACACCATCTGCTTTTACCACCTGCTGCTGTTCACAAACAGCATGCATTGACCACTGTGGGCCTCTCCCAGCAACCTCACAAGATGCTCTCCACTTGGCTCCTCTTGCTAACAACAGGTCTTTATGTGGCTCCTAGAGGTGCTCCCATTAGTGTCTGCTGATCCCTGTAACTGCAACCATAGTGGTAGCCATTCTTGTAGGTGACACTCATTAGAATCTCTTCTGAACCTACCCATTTGTAAATTTGGTTGTTTCTCTTATTTTTATTGAGTTGTACGAGTTCTTTGTTTAGTCTGGATACAAGCCCTGTATCTGATAGATAATTGGTAAATATTTTTTTCCAGGATGTGACTTGTCTTTTCAATTTCTTAATGCTACATTTTGAAGCACAAGAAGTTCTAATTTTAAAGTAATCTAATTGAGCAATTTCTTTTTTTTAATGGCTCTTCCTTTTGCTTTTGTGTCTAAGAATCCTTTGCGTAGCCTGAGAGCACAAAGATTTTCTCCTGTGTTTTCCCCTAGAAATTTTTTGTTTCAACAAAAATGTTACATTTAGGTCAACAACACTAAAGAAAACCAAAATATTTCTTTCTAAAATACTGAAGATTGTTGAGCTGAAGAAGACTAAAACACAGAAAGACATCTGCCTCTCCCTGTGCTTGCCTGATGGGGACAGCAATTCACAAAGACAAAGTATCTTTCTACCTGCTCCCTCTCCTTCCTTCCTGAAGACAGAGATGCAAATTCTGTCTTTACTGGTGATAACTCTGAGCTCTTAGCTCAGAAGCTGGCACCAGCAGGGCTAGGAAAATCTGAGAACAAATTTTACTACCTTCCCACAGGTTTTCTGCCTTTGCAAGGGACTCCTTTGTCTTTTCACTATAGAATTTATGGCTCTTTGTTAAAATACCATTTAAGGCAGAGCTCCAAACCACTACCTTGTAAAAGACTTTTGAGAGCCTCCTCCCACATGATGTACATACAGTGTGCATTAAACATAAAAATGTTTCTTTTTCTCTTGTTAATCTGTCTTTAATTAACAGGAATCTGCTCCAGCTATATATTTATGATGACTGAAAAAAAAAAGATTTTCCTCCTTTCAATATATTTTGAGTTAATTTTGTCTGTGTTGTAAGGTAAAAATCTAAGGAGTTTTTGGTTTGGTTTGGTTTGGTTTGGTTTGGTTTTTGTTTTGTTGTTTTGGTTGTTGTTTGCATGTGGATATCCAATTGCTCCAGTGCCACTTGTTGAAAAGATTATCCTTTCTCCATTGAAATGGGCATCTTCTAAAAAAATTAATCAACTATAAATATGAGTTTATTTCTGGACTTCCAATTCTGTTTAATTAATCTATATTCCTATCTTTATGATTGCATTAGTCTGTTCTCACCTGCTATGAAAAAATACCTGAGACTGGGTAACTTATAAAGGAAAGGGGTTTAATTGACTCACAATTGTACATGGCTGGGAAAGCCTCAGGAAACTTACAATCGTGGTGGAAGGTGAACGGTTAAAAAGGCACCTTCTTCACAGGGTGGCCGGAAGGAGAAGTGCAAGCAGTGGAAATGCCAGACACTTGTAAAACCATCAGATCTCATGAGATTTACTCACTATCACGAGAACAGCAGTGAGGAAACTGCCCTCATGTTACAGTTACCTCCACCCTTGGTCCCACCCTTGACATGAGGGATTAAAATTGAAGAATGACATTTTGGGTGTGGATACAGCCAACCATATCAATGACAATAGCAAATTGTCTTGATGGCTATAACTTTATAATAAGTTATGAAATCTAGTTAAATAAGCCCTCCAACTTTGTTCTTTCACAAAGGTGTTTTTGGCTATTTTAAGTTATTTGCATTTCCAAATAGATTTTTTAAAAGCTTTTAAATTTATATAAAAACACCTGTTGTGATTTTGATAGGGATTGCATTGAATATATAGATCAATTTGGGAAGTATGTAGAAATATAATTAATGTTGTATATTAATCTATCCTACAACCTTTGTAAACACGGTTATTAGTTCTAGTAGTTTTGGCTTCATTAGAATTTTTTACATACAATATCACATCTTGGAATAGTATCTTAATATCTTATAAAAAAGACTCATTTACTTTCTTCTTTCCAATTGGGAAAATGCTTTCAATCTTTCACTATTAAATATATAAGTACTCTTTACCCAATGGGGAAAGTTCTCCTCTATTGCCAGTTTGTCAACAGTTTTTATTATGAATAGGCATTAGATTTGGTCAAATGCTTTTCCTATGTCTGTTGAGATCACCATATGGTTTTGTGCTTTATTCCTGTAATACGATGCATTAAACTAACTGATTTTTCAAATGTCACACCAACCCTGAATTTCTAGAATAAATCCCACTTGGTCACGGTATATTAGCCTTTTTATATGTTGCTGAATTCCATTTGTTAATAATGTATTAAGAACATTTTTGTCTACGTTCATGAGAGATATTGATCTGTAGTTTTCGTTTCTTACAATTTCTTTGTCTAGCTTTGATATTGCAGTTGTAATGACCTCATAGAATGTATTAATTAGTACTCCCTCCTCCTCTATTTTCTAAAAGTGTTTGTGAGGATTGGCATTATTTTTTCTGAAATATTTGATAAAATTAAACAGTGAAGCCTCTAAGCCTGGGTTTCCTTTGTGTAAGAATTTTTAATTAGTAATTCAATTTCTTTACTTGTTTTTCAGATTTTCTATTTCTATTTCTTCTTGAGTCAATATTTTTCCATTTCATCTATAAAAGGCATTAAATGCTCATAGCTTATAGGCTTTTCTCTGATAATACACATGTATACTACTACTCCCATAAGTTAGCACGTATGACCATCTGGAGTCAGTTGTGTTACTGGCTTTTATTTATAATTATTTAATTTGATTAAATATTATATACACTTCTTGAATAGGATTATAAAAAGAAAGACATTGCTTATAGGAAAACTAAGTTTGAAATGCCTTGGAAAAACATGATAAAAGCGAACAGCTTAAAACAAACAAAAACATTGAAAAACTGTTGTAAAACACACAGAGGGGAGATTGCAACGATCTAGAGTGATCCTGAACTCAGATTGCCTCACAAGTGTTTTTAAGCCCTTATTCCAAAAGAATATCACAAAGAATGCACCATTGTTATGGTTTATGCAAGAAAGACAAGCTCCTTTAGTACATCCTTATTTGAAGAAAAACCCATGCTTTTTGCCAAATACTTGTACATTGATATATTTTAAATTAAAATAAAATAGATATATGTCCTTAGCTTCACTTAATAGTTTACCAAACGACTTGAGAGATATTCAGAGTGGGATAGGATATCACATAAATATCTGCAAGAGTTGTTGTGTTGATATATAGGAAAAATCTGAAAAGAATAACAGTATCAAACAGTAAATAAATTTGCTGGTCCAATCAAATGATGAAGCAACTTGTAGACACAAATTAACTTGGAGAATGGGAGAATATATAACTTACATCCCAGGGACTCACTTGGAGGAACAGATTTGAGGTCCTCATGAGCATAGTCAATATAATGAGAATTCCACCTCTATTCAAAAAAAAAAAAAAAAAAAAAAAAAAAAAAACACCTGGGTTCCTACAGCTCCAGACTTCATGGTACTGCAAAAATCTTTGCTAAATATGAACTTCATTTGGCTGAGAAGATAACCTGAAATTTATCTGGGAAAGAAACTCTAAATTCTTGAGGTGATAAAACTGTTTGTTGGGAATAATAAGTGACTTTAAAGCTGGGGAAATTTATAATTAAGATTAGAGGTGTTGAAGTTATTTATATTCATATTGTGATAATTGTGTATAGTTCTTTTTTTATTGAGAAAATTTGATGCATTAGTTTCTGTCTTGCACATTTTAGTTTTAAAAATGTACCAGTCTGATTTAAGTTCATAAATACTATCGTAGTATTGTGAGAACTCAAAATTTACTAAATCTATACTTTATTCCATTAGACAATGAGAGTTATTTAAATACTTGAAGAGTTTTGTCAAAATTATTTTTTTCTTCTTCAATATGGGGTCTTGCTCTGTCACCCAGGCTGGAGTGCAGTTGCACTATCACAACCCACTGCAGCCTCAACTTCCCAAGCTCAAGCAATCCTCCCACCACAGCCTCCTGAGTAGCTGAGACCACAGTGATGCACCACCATGCCTGGCCTTTTTTTTTTTTTTTTTTTTTTTTTTTGGAGAGATGGAGGTCTCCCTATGTTGCCCAGGCTGGTCTTAAACTCCTGGGTTCAAGCAATCCTCCTGCCTTGGCCTCCCAAACTGCGAGGATTATAGGCATGCACCACTGTGCCCAGCCTCAAAATTCTTAAGAGGAAATTTTTAATGATATTTTTAAATACTTAGGATAATTTTAATGTATAAGTTAGGTCTAAGAAGTTGTAAAGCCTTTTTAGAAGTAATTGTTGAAATTTCATAGATTTATTTGTAAAGTCAGAATATTTTAAGCTAAATTGAAACTTTTAAGGAAAAACTACTATGGATAGTTATTACTTTAAAGAGTCAAAGACTAATTTTAAAATCCAATGTAACTCTAAATAATGTTTATTTTGTATGAAAGTTGTCCTCAAGGACATTAAAAGAATCTAATTAAATATATTTGTCACTTATCTTGATTATTCCACACCCACGGACTTCTTAGATTAATCTACCAATTCTAATTATAGTAAGTAGGTTTCATACACCATCTAATTATCATGTGCCATTGAGTCAGCCAAGAGGCTAAAGTGGGGAACTATTTGATTCATATATCTTTAGCTGTATGGGTGTAGGAAAGCATGACATATAGAAATTATAAAGGGTTATAGAGTCGGAAGATCTGGGTTTGAAATCAGCTGTACCACACACTTCATGTTAGACTTCTAGCAAATTACTTAACCCCTCTGTAAATATTCAGTTTCATCACCTGTAAAACCTTTACCTAACTCGTAAAGTAATTGTGAGGTTTATATAACGCAATTGATTTTAAGTATTTAGAACAGCACCTGACACAAAATTGAGTATTCAATAAATGTTGGCTGTTGTTGTTATTTATCATAGTTATTAATTTTTAAAAATGGCTTATAAGCATCACTTTCTCCCAGATGTTCTTAAGGGAGTTTAAGTTATTATTTGTCAAATCTTACCATGAAGTCTTCTATTTGGGAGACTCCTACATACATACACCTTTCTGTATTTCAATTGCCATGACTTTCCAGTAGCCTCAAGGATGACTTTGCCTAAAGAAAAATGTCAGTTAAAGAAAAACATTTGGCATTAATCTCTGGCTTCGGGTTTAAACCCTAAGGCTCCATAAATCCTCTTGTTTCAACAGCCTTGAAGTCTTGCTGGTTTTTGACATTTCTTTCAAGAGAAAAAACCACTTTAATGATTTTGCTGAAATTGTAAGTGATTCTATCTCTTTAATTATTTGAGCCTTGAATGTGAGGACTAATCTGGAGAATGAGAAGTACAGTCATCCCTAATATCCATGGGGGATTGGTTCCAGGACCTCCCTCAGATACCAAAATCTGTAGATGCTCAAGTCCCTGGTATAAAATGGCATGGTATTTGCATATAACCTACACACATCCTCTCATATACTTTAAATCATCTCTAGATTACTTATAATACCTAGTACAATGTAAATGTTATATAAATAGATATACTGTATTGTTTAGGAAATAATAACACGAAAAAAATCCGTACATGTTCAGTATGGATGCATTTTTTTCTCAAATATTTTCAGTCCTTGGTTAGGTAAATACACAAATGCAGAACATATGAATATGAAGGACTGACTGTGTTTCTTTTTTTTCTTTTTTCTTTTTTTTTTTTTTTTTTTTTTTTTTTTTTGAGACGGAGTCTCACTCTGTCGCCCAGGCTGGAGTGCAGTGGCGCAATCTCGGCTCACTGCAACCTCCGCCTCTCAGGTTCAAGCGATTCTCCTGCCTCAGACTTCCAAGTAGCTGGGACTATAGGTGCCCACCACCATGCCTGGCTAATTTTTTATATTTTTAGTAGAGACGGGGTTTCACCGTATTAGCCAGGATAGAGGACTGACTGTATTTCTAATTGCTTCTTTCCATCAGCATACAAGCAATTACTTTTATAGCACTTATACATGCCAGGCACTGTCCTTCGTGCATTAATTCTTTATATATTCTTCAGAGCTGTCGATTTAGAGGTACTAACATTAGGCCACTAAGGCTTCATTCACTTGTTAGAACATTTTCCCCTCAGCAAGTATGTCAAGCAAAGTATTTCAAAGAATATAGAGTCAATAAAATTCTACAAAGCAAATTTGTGTGGTAGGATGATGAGAGAAAGAGTACATGAAGAGTCAGCCTGGTGATCATTTGTAGCTAGTTAAGAGACCACAGCTGAAAAACAGAACTTGCTTTTATCACCAAATTACATGATGTCTAAGTGGTCACTGTAACTCAGATCCAATCTGTTATAATGAGGCTGAACTCACACATGCTCTTATCAGTTCAGAGGAGCTGTTTCTCATCTATTCTTCCCTCTGCCCTCTGGGGAAAGGGCATAGAGGAAATATTGTGTTGTGAACTAAAATAAATGCTCTGTTTTTCTAAAGATTGAAGGTATTAATTTAGCCAATGCATGGTTAGCATCTAGCTGGTCATCTGTATTATGGAGAATGTGAATAACTTCAAACACGAAAAAAAGGATAAACTGTCACAAGTTCAGTGCCCCCTGGTGGAGCATGATGGGAGGCACCTTTTCCTTCTGTCCCTAAAAAGTGTCTAAGAGCTTGCAAGGTGCGTTTTAAATGTCCATTTCTCCCCTGGCTTCACATCTTGCCTTTCCTATTTTCTTCTTTCCTTTAGCAAATTTTTTTAAACTTTTCTTTTCAAGACAGGGTCTCACTCTGTCTCCCAGGCTGGAGTGCAGAGGCGTGATCACAGTTGACTGAATCCTCAACCTCCTGGCTCAAGTGAGCCTCCCACTTCAGCCTCCCGAGTAGATGGGAGTACAGGCATGCACCACCACACCTGCCTAATTTTTTTTTAATTTTTATTTTTGTAGAGATGAGGTCTCATTCTGTTGCCCAGTCTAGTCTCAAACTCCTGGACTCAAAACATCCTTCTGCCTCGGCCTCCCAAAGTGCTGGGATTATAGGCATGAGCCACCATGCCCGGCCTACCTTTTTATGTTTACAGTTATTTTATCTTTTTGAATTTTTGTAAACAAACTTAATTCTTTCTGGACTAGCAAAATATTACTAATAAACAAGGCTGATAGCCTGTGGGGTGCCAGCTCAGCCACCTAGAGTGTGTATGGCTGGCATCCATTCTCTTGGTTCTGAATTGGTCAGTGTCTGGGTCATACCAGTAGTTAAATACTATTCATATTTTCCCTTAATGTGAATATACATATGTATGTATGCTTGCACATCAAGCCAATCTGTGCTTTTAAAATTCTTTGTTCCTTAGAATTCTCAAAGACTAAAGAATGCAAAAGAAATCATCCCAAAATTGAAAATATATATCCTAGTTATAGTCAAACAAATATATCATACACAGTACCCATTTTTAATGGCCTGTAACTAACAGCTGTGATTTTAGGTCCTCAACAAAGGAATGAAGACTATTAAGAGCAGTGTCACTTCCAAAACCTCTACAGTCACACAAAGTCAGAGTTGCTCAAAAGACGAAGACTGCATCTCTGAGAATAACTGTGCCTCATGACAACCTCAGGCCGAGGCACTTAGAATTTGTAGATGGAATTTTCCCACATCTTTAAAAAGAATTCAAGGCCAGGAGTGGTGGCTCACACCTGTAATCCCAGCACTTCGGGAGGCCGAGGCAGGTGGATCACCTGAGGTTAGGAGTTCAAGCCCACTCTGGCCAACATGGTAAAACCCCATCTCTGCGAAAAATACAAAAATTACCCAGGCATGGTGGCATGTGCCTGTAATACCAACTACTCAGGAGGCCGAGCCAGGAGAATTGCTTGAACCCGGGAGGCAGAGATTGCAGTGAGCTGAGATCTCACCATGGCACTCTAGCCTGTGCAACAGAGCAAGACTGTGTCTCAATAACTAACTAACTAAATAATTAAATTCAGCTTTATTGAAGTACAATTGGCAAATAGAAATTGTGTATATTCAAGGTGGACAACATGATGTTTTGATATACATATACATTACAAAATGATTTCAATAATCAAACTAATTAACATACCATCACCTCACATGGTTACCTTTATTTATTGTGATGAGGATACTTAGGATCTACTCTCTTAGTACGTTTCAGGTATACAATACAATATTATTAAATATGGTCACTATACTGTATATTTATTGATCTTCGTTGATCTGTATTTATTGGTCTATAATTTATTGATCTTACAACTAGAAGTTTGTACCATTTGACCCATATCTCCCTATTTCCCCACCCCTCAACCCCTAATAACCACCATTCTACTCTGTTTCCATGAGTCGGATTTTTTTAGATTCCAAATATCGGCGAGATTATGCAGCATTTGTCTTTCTGTGCCTGGCTTCTTCCACTTAGTATAACATCCTTCAGGTTTATCCATGTTATCACAAATAGCAGAATGTGTGTGTGTGGTTTTTTTAGGCTGAACATCATTCCAGGGTTTATGTGTATAGGTACGTGTGTGTGTGTGTGTGTGTGTTGCATTTGCTTTATCCACTCATCATATATTGGTTACTATAAATAATGCTTTAGTGAACATGAAAGTGCAGATAGATAGAAAGTTCTTTGACATACTGATTTCATTTCCTTTGGATATATACTCAGAAGTGGGATTGCTGAATCATATGTTAGTTCTATTTCTAATTTTTAAGGAGATTTCATAGTGTTTTCCTTAATGGATGTAACAATTAATATTCTCAGCAACAATGTATAAGAGTTCTTTTCCTCTACACCCTCACTAGCACTTTTTTGGCTTTTTGATAATAACCATCCTAGCGGGTATAAGTAGTTCATTGTGGTTTTGGTTTGTATTTTCCTGATGGTTAGTGATGTGAAGCACCTTTTCATATACCTGTTGGTTATTTGTATGTCTTCATTGGGAAAATGTTCATTTAGGTCCTTTGCCCATTTTTAAAATCCAGTTATTTGGTTTTTTACTATTGAACTCACTAGTATGAATCCCTTATATGTTTTTAATTTAAATCCTCATCAGATATATGGTTTCAAACATTTTCTCCCATTCTGTGAATTGCTTTTTCACTTTGTTGATTGTTTCCTTTGATCTTCTTGCTTGATTATACTTAAAGGGTTGTAACATTGTATAACATTGTATAGTCAGGGTGGATTTGCAGAAGACAGAAACCACTTTCAGAAAAACACTCTTTAAAAACATATTTGAATGCTTACAATATCACTGGTAGAGTTAGAGGAGCAGGTCTAGGTTGGGTTTAGAATGATTCTCGTAAAACCACTTCGGAACTGACCTTTGAGGGAATTGTTTCCCTCGCCACAATCAAGAAACAGGACAATTAGGAAGCTGCCACTGGAAATTTGACTTCAGGAACCATCTTAGCTACACTCTAAGCCCTACTTCTCAATGGCTATAAAACTAATAATTAGTCGTAAGAGTTCTACTTAAGAAAACGTAGTGCTTCCTAAGCACTTTATTTTCCAAAAGTACAGAAAAAATACTGGAACATGGCCTCTAATTTCACGCAAGTGCATTTGATTGGTCTAATCTAATCATAGCTGGACCCTTAAATCCAGAGAGTCAAGGAAATGAAAATTTTAGCATTCTAATATATTTTACCAGGCAGGCATGCATATTAGAAGAGTATCAACTCCCAAATGCAAATTAGTCGAATATCATAAATCAACTTATTTAATGAGCCATGAAATCAATTGATTTTTAATGAAATGGAATAGAATTGATCATTGTATCCCACATAGCAAAGGAGGATTGTTTTGTAAAGCTTTCTATTTTAGGTTGTGTGTGTGTGTGTGTGTGTGTGTGTGTGTGTGTGTGTGTTTATAACCAGGTTATAAAATGAAATTAATCCACATGGATTAAGGCCAAAATATTTTGCTATCCACTGCACTAGATGGAGGTTAGAATGGATTTTGAACACCAATCTACCAATATTCATCATAAACCCCGTGAAGATGAATTTATATTCAAACTAACTATATCCATTGTCTATGACTGCTGGAATGTTGGAACAACACAACTTTGCTATCTTACAGTTCTGTAATTAAGAAGTCCAAAATGGGTCTCACTAGGCTCAACTCCAAATGTTGTTAGGGCTGCACTTCTTTCAAGTGCCTCTAGGGGGAATCCATTTTTTTTTTTTTCTCTTTCCGTGTTGGACTCCCCTCGTTCATTGGCTCATAGTCGTCTTCTTCCATCTTCAAAACCAGCAACTTTGGGCCAGGTCTTTCTCAGGTTGCCATATCTCTGTTCTTTTCTGCCTCTGATCTTCCCCTTTTAAGAATCCTTGTAATTACCTTGGGTCTAGCTGGATAATCCAAGATAATCTCCCTATTTTAAAGTCAGCTGATTAGCAACCTTAACTCTTATGTCATGTAGCCTAAAATATTCACGGGTCCCAGGAATTAGGACACAAATATTTTTTGGAGTAAGAGACATTATTGCACGTACCAATTAACCAAACCAAATTAAGGAGCAAGGGGACATTCAATGTGTACTATAAACTAGGGAGGAAAGGGGATACTGATCCTCCAGTCCAGATCACTCTTGTTATTACTGCTTCCAGAGGAAGGTTAGATAAGAAAAATGCATTACTTCCTATAAAGAAATGCATAAAAATATATATAATTTCATTTGTCTCCTTTTTAAAAAATTTTAGGTTAGGGGATGCATGTGAAGGTTTGCTACATAGATAAA
Source organism: Theropithecus gelada (assembly GCF_003255815.1). Taxonomy (NCBI): domain Eukaryota; kingdom Metazoa; phylum Chordata; class Mammalia; order Primates; family Cercopithecidae; genus Theropithecus; species Theropithecus gelada. The sequence goes on along the minus strand of NC_037675.1, from coordinate 39,058,260 downwards.
CTCTTGTCATGGGGGTTTGTTGTAGAGATTATTTTAGCACCCAGATATTAAGCCAAGTACCCAATAGTTACCTTTTCTTCCCCTCTTCCTCTTCCCACCCTACACCCTCGGGTAGACCTATTGGGGGAACCCAACCCCAATATTTCCACATAGGTTCTTTCTATTTTCCCTAAGTGTCAGCCGGCTGAGAAATAAAGAGAGACAGTATAAAGAGAGGAATTTAACAGCTGGGACACCAGGGGTGACATCACATATCGGTAGGACCGTGATGCCCGCCTGAGTCTCAGACCAGCAAGTTTTTATTAAAAGTTTCAAAAGGGGAGGGGGTGTAAGAACAGAGAGTAGGTACAAAGATCACATGCTTCAAAGGGCAAAAAGCAGAACCACTGATAAGGGTCCAAGAAAGATCACAGGGCAAAGGGCAGAAACAAAACCACTGATAATGGTCCAACAAAGATCACAGGGCAAAGGGCAAAAGCAGAACCACTGATAAGGGTCTTTGTTCAGCGGTGCACGTATTGTCTTGATAAACATCTTAAACAACAGAAAACAGGGTTTGAGAGCAGAGAACCCGTCTGACCACAAATTTGCCAGGGCTGAGTTTCCCAACAATAGTAAGCCTGAGGGTTCTTCAAGAGACCAGGCGCATAGTCAATACTTTCTAGTCACTTTTGTCATTTGAAGATTTCTCAGGAAGGAATGTTAGAAACAATATCCTCTTGAGCATGTTCATAAGACCACCTTTACCTCAGTCCTTATTTCAACTGCACAAGACAGACATTCCCAGAGCAGCTGTTTATAGACCTCCCCCCAGGAATGCATTCTTTTCCCAGGATATTAATCTTAATATTCCTTGCTAGGAAAAGAATTTAGTGATATGTTTCCTGCTTGCACGTCCATTTATAGGTTCTTTGCAAGAAAAAAAAATATGGCTCTTTTTGCCTGACCCCATAGGCAGTCAGACTTGATGGTTGTCTTCCCTTGTTCCATAAAAATTGCTCTTATTCTGTTCTTTTTCAAGGAGCACTGATTTCATGTTGTTCAAACACATGTTTTATAATCAATTTGTACAGTTAACACAACTATCACAGTTGTCCTGAGGTGACATATATCCTCAGCTTACGAAGATAACAGGATTAAGAGATTAAAGACAGGCATATGAAATTATAAAAGTATTACTTGAGAACTGATAAATGTCCATATTAAGATGAAATCTTCACAATTTATGTTCCTCTGCCATGGCTCCAGCTGGTCCCTCCGTTTGGGGTCCCTGACTTCCCATAGCATAGACTCCAGTGTCTGTTGTTCCCTTTTTTGCTTGCATAAGTTCTCATCATTTAGCTCCCACTTATAAGTGAGAACATGCAATATTTGGTTTTCTGTTCCTGCATTAGCTTGCTAAGGATAAGAGCATCCAGCTCCACCTATGTTCCTGCAAAAGACATGACTCATTGTTTTTGATGGCTGCATAGTATTCCATGGTGTATATGTACTGCATTTTCTTTGTCCACTCTGTCATTGATGGATAAGACAGAATGAGAGAAAAATATTTGCAAACTATGCATCCGACAAAGGGTTAATATCCACCATCTATTAGGAACTTCAATTTGTAACAGAAAAATAACCTCATTAAAAAGTGGGCAGAGGACAAGAACAGATATTTTTCAAAAGAAAACATTCATGCAGCTAACAAGTGTATGATAAAAAGCTCCATATCACTGATCATTAGAGAAATGCAAATCAAAACCACAATAAGATACCATTTCACACCAGTCAGAATGACTATTATTAAAAAGTCAAAATATAATAGCTTCTGGAGAGGTTGTGGAGGAAAGGAAACACATACACTGTTGGTGAGAGTGTAAATTAGTTCAACCATTGTGGAAAGCAGTGTGGCAATTCCCCAAAGAGCTAAAAGCAGAACTACCATTCAACCCAACAATCCTATTATTGGGTATATACCCAGAGGAATATAAATTATTTTACCATAAAGATACATGGACATGAATGTTCGTTGCAGTCTCCTCATTTTCAGATGCTTTCTGTTTGTTCCCTAGTATGAACAACACTGAAAATAACTAGTTATCTTTTGTATCTCCTCCTCTTCCTCTCCCCAACATCAAATTTTACGTAACATTTTACTTCATTACCAATAAGCCCACCAGAGAGTTTATATTACATTTTATAAATGCACCCCATTCCTCTCCTGCCATTTCTCAGTCATTTTTATCTACAGTGTCAGAGCACGGTTGTCATGTACTATACTGTTTCCCTTACCTCCATCATTTAGCCTCAGTTTTACAAGTAAATGTATATTCAGTGTGCATAGTCAATACTTTCTAGTCACTTTTGTCATTTGAAGATTTCTCAGGAAGGAATGTTAGAAACAATATCCTCTTGAGCATGTTCATAAGACCACCTTTACGCTTGACAGTCAGTTTGACAGGACATAAAACTTACATTTTTTTTTACTTAAGTATAGTAGGTGTTACTATTTTAGCATAAAGCATTGCTGTTAAAAAAAAAAAAAAAAAAAAGTTGTTTTAACTATGACTTCTTTCCTCTTATAAGTGACCTGAATGTTTTGCCTGAAATCTCAGTTTGTTTTTTTTTTTAATTCTAATTCTTTTTTTTTTTTTTTTTTTTTTTTTGAGACCGAATCTCGCTGTCATCCAGGCTGGAGTGCAGTGGTGTGATCTCGGCTCACTGCAACCTCTGCCTCCCCAGTTCCAGCGATTCTTCTGCCTCAGCCTCTTGAGTACCTGGAACTACAGCCATGCCACCATGCCCAGCTAATTTTTGTATTTTTAGTAGAGACGGGGTTTCACCAACTCGGCCAGGCTGGGCTCAAACTCCTGACCTCGTGATCCATACACCTCGGTCTCCCAAAGTACTGAGATAACAGGCGTGAGACACTGCACCCGGCCAAAAACTCAAGGTTTTTTTTCTTTTTCTGATTTGTCCACTTGGTTTATTAGAATATGTCTCAGTGTTAGCTGCTCTGAGACAATTTTCTCATAAACATAGAGTTGTTTCAAGACCTCTTTTACTTCAGGAAACTATTCTTGAAACACAGCTTTTAGTATTGTTTTGTCACATTGCTTTTCTTTGTGGGACTCAAATATATTGTATATTTTTGTCTACCTTATATACCTGCAACTTTCTTTGAAGTCATTTTATTTTTGTTTTCAAATATTTAATCTTTTCTATTTTTCTGCTTTCCACTATCTATTGGTCTCATAGTATCCATGCTGTTATCTACAATTCCTTCTAAATTAGTCTCTAGTTCTAAAATGAGTTTTTTTCCCCTTTGTTATATTTTTTAGTGTGGCCAGTTCTCCTTTCAAATCTTCCTTTCATCCAATCATTTTATCACTGAGTTTTCCTAATTTATGATGTTCTTCATAGTTTCTAAAAATATTTATATTTCTTTGAGATGGTTTTTTAAACACTAGTTAATGAATTTTACCCGATTGCTATAAAAATGTTGCTCCGCTTCCATATTCTCTTTATCTTATAATGAATCTGTGTGGGATGGGACTCATGTCTTCTGCTGTGGCTTCATCTTTAAGTGAGATGGGTCCCCCTGTCCTTTTAGATGTTTCTATGTGCTAGGTCAGTGGGGGCTTCCGGTGACTTCCATGCCTTCACAAAACTTTCTTTTGTGTTTCTGTTAAGAATGCCAGCAAATAGGTTCTCATATTCACCTCTCCTCTGTCCCTTCTCCTTATTGTTTTCCTAGATTTTGTCTTTCCTTTGCTCCTAGAACCCATGCACTGCTCAATCTGGATCCTACTCCCAACAGTTGGTCTTCAGCGAAGGTCTGTGTCCAGAAAGGGCACGTTTGTCTGTTAATTTTGAGAGTTCCTAGGACCCAAAACTCCCCATAACGTCTTCACCATATGTCCTTCCTTTAACCCCCTCACACTCACTGGGACATTGGTACATCAAAGCCCCCTCCCAGCTTTTGATACTATTCTCAGAAAAGCCAGTTGCACTCCGCTCACTGAAAGAGAACCTGTTGATTTTTGACTTTGTTGGCTCTGCCTCTGCCCACCCCACTTTCTTCAACACAGCTGCTTAGACAGCATCATTCTTGTTGCTATTATTAGTTTGCTTTTGCATTTTTGAATTCATGGGGTATCTCACTCCTCCTATTTTTGTAGAGGTTTCCATATTTTTTGTTACTGGTGGTGGTAGTAGTGGTTTTGTTATCTACTTTCATTGCCCACTTTTGAGGTGGATTCAAGGAGATTTTAAAGCTATATTATTACCCTTTTGCCTTCTCTCTTATTATTTCAACTTCACGGAGCAATTTTTAAATTAATTTAATATATTTATTAATGTATTAGTTTATTTAATAAAATAATTTAATAAAAACTTATTTAATAAGAATTAATTTATCACCTATGTATTACTCATATCTTTCACAAGGCATCAAACTCCAAAAATAGAAACATATCACAGAACTACAATGAGACAACATTTCACGCTCACTAGGATAGCTACTATTACTTAAAAAAAGAGAAAAGAAAGAAAGAAAATAGAAAAAAAATAGTGTTGGTGAAGATGTGGAGAAATTGGAACTCTTGAGTACTGTTGGTAGAAATGTAACATGATGCAACTGCTATGGAAAACAATATAGTAGTTCTCAATACATTTAAAATAGGATTCTCATATCATCCAGCAACTCCACTTCTGGGAGTTGAAAGCAGCATCTCAAAGAGGTATTAATACACCCACAACCATAGAAGTTTTATTCACAGTGTCTAAAAGGTAGAAGAAAGGAAGTGTCAATCCATGCATGAATGGATAAACAAAATGTGGTATACACAAACAACGAAATACTTTTCAGCTTTAAAAAGGAAGGAAATTCTGACACATGCTACAACATGAATGAATCTTGAGGACATCATGCAGACTAAAATAAGCCAGTCACAAAAAGACAAGTACTGTATGATTTCATTTATACAAAGCACCTAGAGTAAACAAATTCAAAAAGACAGAATGAGGAATGGTGGTTGCCCGGGGATAGGAGGAGCAGGGAATGGGGAGTTGTTGTTTGATGAGTACGGAGTTTCCATTTTGCAAGATAAAAGAGTTCTGAAGATTGGTTTCTCAACAATGTGAATGTACTGAAATACTACTGAATTATATTTCACTATACTGAAATGGTTAAGATAGTCAATTTTATTATGTGTATTTTGCCCAAAATTTTTAAACAGTACCACCACCTAACCACCTGTTCAAGACTGAAAGAGGTCTAGGAATTGGAATTGTTCTTGACTCCCATTTCACACCCAACCCTTCACCCACCCCTGTGATTCTAGACAGTTCCTAAATCTGCCCACTTCTCTCCATCCTCACTGGCTTCATGTTAGTTATCTTTTCTATATTACTTGTCTCCCTTCCACTACTGTTTATACTAATTCAATGACCATACTTGAGCCAGCCAGAGACTGAAATCTTCTAAAACAGAGACTGGATCACATTACTTGCTTAGGAAATTCCAAACTCCTTTAAAAGGGTTTACAGACAAGAACTACATGATCTGGTATCTGCTATACCCCTGGCCACATTTCTGACTACTCCATTGGCCCTCACTTCTCATTCTGGTCCTGTCATGCCACAGACCTGGGAAGGGGTCTGGACTTCAGGCAAATCAGAAGCACGTGGTTTTGAAAGACACTTGTAGAGCTCAAGGCAACCACCCCTCCACCCTCTCTGAATACTTTTTGATTTGTGCGGCCAAGTCCTTAGCCATGATCCACCAGGCCTAGCAAGTACATTAATATCAAGAAATAAGCTATAATTGACATTTAACAATATAATTCCCCAGAAAAACAGAACATATTTCAGCCTTTGAAATGCTCATCTTTTTTAAATGCAGTAATGAAAAGATAATTTTATCTCCTAGACATTCTAACCACATTTTCCCGTAATCCACTCTCATGTTCTGTTGGCCTTGCTCTTTCTTCATATATTAGTAATAAAAATAATAATAATTCTATCCTTTATCTGTAACTCCACATAACTTTGACTCTGAAGGTTTCTTGTGCAATTTTGTTTTATTTCCTTACCTTCTGGGTTTTTAACACTTTCATTATCTTTTCATTAATCTCCAAGTCCTCACCTGAGTACTGATGCCTCAAGATTTATAGACCTCACTGAGAACAGCATGGAACTAAGTTTCTTGGTCTTTCTCTTCCCCCTCTTGATCTAGCTGAGATGCTATCCTTTGCTTTTTGACAAGAGAAGTGAAGAAAAAAATATATATCAAAGAGATTAGAGGATCATTCAAACTTGCTAGGCAAACAGAAGTTCCTAAACTCAATAGTAAACGATAGATTTACATATATTGTAGTTCCTTTTTTTCAGACAGGATTCCTGTGGGAACTGACAGCCTATATTCAAACCTTCCACCCTTCCCTCCCTAACTCTCCATTCTCAGAGATTTCATCCAATCTTCAAACTTCAACCCTAAATTCCATTCAGTCAATCATAATTATCATTGAGCTTGACATTACTCAAGATTCAGTATTTCCAACCATAGCTAAGAGGCTGTATGAGGTTCCTGCCATTTCCATAAACATAGAATTTCAACATTTCATTCCTTCCCCATCTAAAGCCCCCACTTTTTGTTTATAATATTACCATTCCCCTAGGTACCCAGGTTCCCTAATATTTGCCTCCATGATGTGTGCTGGGAATAGAGAAATGGAATATGGTCCTCAACTCCCAACACGTTCCCAGCCCAGCCAGAAAGGATGACAAACAGAGGGTGAACACCAAAGTTGAGAAAGAACCACACACATCACAGTTAACTTTTCCCTTCCTGTCATCCCTGAGATTCAACTTTTCACCGTCTGCTGTTATATTTTTATCCAATGTTTGTAAGATTCATCACTGACATCAGTCTTCTCCCCAGCTTGAAAACTTGAAGTTGTACATCCCACGTTCTCCTGCATTAAATCAGTCCTAAGGACAATCCATGCTTTTTTTGGTTTTCTCTCCCAGAAAACCAAAAAAAAACTTCATTTCTCCCCCTCATAGTGCTGCCAGGTTATCACCTCCTGTCTTGGGTACTCTAGCATCCTCCTCTCATTGCTTCCACTTGGTCCAATCCATGTAGAATATTTGACTGAACTTCCTACAGTGCTACATTCTCAAAGCCATTCTCTATTTAGGAACCTACTGTGGAATTGATTTTAGTTACAGTGGGGCACCTTACGAGGTCCCCAGTCAAGGTCCACTCACACTCACCAAGCCCTTCTCCCGCTAATCTCCAAGACTCTGCTTAGTAGTGAGACAGCCAAGGCTCATTTCTAAATGTGTGCCTTTAATGAGCACCCTGACTCTGCCAGCTCTTCTTAGTCTGCTTGATTCTTCTAGGCCTTTAAGAACAAGCTCGGGTTCCTCTTTACTTACTCATTACTGTGAATAAACCTAATTGCTCCTTCCCCGACTTCACCAAGATTACCCTGTATTCCCTACATTACCCAAAGTCCAGGAGATTTGATTAGACACAATGCAGTCTTCTATGTTGTAGAAGCACAACACCTTTTACCTATTTTGATATATACATTGTTTTAGGAAATTTTGAATATCCAATTGAGAAAAAAAGGAAGAAAAAGAAATGGTTCTATCTTTAAAAAAAACAGCCAAATACTTTTGAGTTTGAGGTATTTGAGACAATACTTCCAAGGTTACAAACAGACTCCAGAGCACTCTGCCCTATCAGCCCGGCCAACCCCCCTGACAAAATTGTTATAGTAATAATCGCAGCCTTTCCTTCTCCAGCCTCCTTTGCTCCTCAGGTTAAGCTTCTTTTCTTTCCCTAGCACCTTTAAGATTGTACCCCTTCTTTTAAAACTTACTCCCATGAAAGAACCTCACAAGCTGGGTATAATCAAAACGCCACTTGACTAAGCTTCTTATAGTCTGTGTTCTGATGCCAGTTCTAATAGAAAGAGTCAACATCAAGAGAAGTCACTTCACCTCTTTGCCTCATTTCCTTTGTTTGCAAAATATGAAAATTGAACAACATAATTCTCTGAGGTTCCTCTGAGTTCTAACATTTTTACATAGATGGCATTATATACATGATGATTAATAAATTGGTGATTAATAAAATGAGTCCTAAGTTGTTACTTCTTCTTAATTTTATTTTAACAGACCTAACACTTTAAATGAAATGAATAAATATGATATTTTATCCAGCGCTTATGGAGAAAGAATTTGGGAGGCAAAAAGTGAATGCTGAGCACAACAGATAGTTTATTCCTCATGAGGGCAAACTGGCTGCTGATGTTTATCACTCCATGGTGATAACATGACTATCAGGTAAAAGGTCAAGGTCTAAGAGTTCAGTCATACAAGAATTCAAACAAAACCTTCATTTCAAAGCATCTATTGGACCAACTGTAGCTAAAAGTGTTTCTGGGTCCAATAAATAGCACATTAGTTGAGCAAAGATATTTCTGTGATTCTTTTTTAAAAAGCTGTTTGGGAGATTCCTGATGTGTCATAAAGCTTGTAGGAGTGCACTGCTTGATGGTCCAATGACCAGGAGGTCAGGAAATTGAAAAAACAAATCCTGAATAGAAATGTCACCATCACTTTGCTTTTCCCAAACACCAGAAAAGGCCAATTGAAGCAGATGTTTGGCTTCTAAAGAACAACTTTCAGAGAAGTCATAACCCAAGGGCTGAGTAATCCCTCCGGGAAAAATAAAAGATTCAGTAACCTACAAGGGAGAATCCAGATCCGACATCCTGGCCCAAAAGTAAAGGGCAAGGATGTTAAGTATTTCACTGGAGTGACAAGTACAGCTACTACCCAGAGAAGTCATCTTGTTGAATCAGATCTTCTTTTATCATCCCTTATGTTACAGGGTGAGATCATGAGCATAAAACAGTGGAAATTATGTGAAAATATTTCCAATCAAGAAGCCCCCAGTGAAGCATGTAATTAAGTGGAAAACTGTCAGTGAATGCTTATTGTATCTGCACAGGACAGGACATTGGTTTAATGGCTTTATACAAATGAGAAAAGACAACTTGGTAATTGACTTAGTACAACAGTAGACAATGTAGAAAAGATACTTCTGGAGGCAGTGGGGCATTGAGTACAATCTCAGGGGTGCTGAACATTGAAGTAAAATGTACAGAGTTGATCACAAATTATTCTTTAAATGATAAATTAATTTTAAAACAACGATGTTCCAGAATTTATAAAATTGGCTGACCTGATGGCAAACAACTACAAAGTCACTTTTTCTTCATTCTAGCAAAGTATGAAGCAAGTTTTGCTGGACAATCTTGCAGAATATTGCAGTGTATTAAAGGAACACAGGAAACCAAGAAAGGCCTTAAACCCAAGAAAAGTATTTGCACTCGCTCTGTCTTCATAAACTTAATATAAATGGCACGTGGTCATGCAAGTTAAATTCCATTATAACTCCCAAGGACAGTGTAAAAGCTTCCTAAAATGTTCAGAAATGTTATTGCATTTAAATCTACCTGCAACAAGTAAAACATTGACTACAGATTAGAAATAAATCATAATACAGAAGAATTTATGGTAATAAATGAGGAATTTAAAGATCTGGCTCCTCTGTACCATCTTAAACTACAGAGAAGGAAAAAAAAGTAAGTGACATTAAAACCCAGAGCCAACGTCCAAAGGCATCTCTTCCTCAAGTAATGATATCACAATGGCATCATGTTGCTACTTCCCATTCCAACCAAAGAAGCAGGGATAAAGTAAAGAAGGAGAATTTTGGAAACTCAATAGTAGTTGATGTGAGTGGGCAAAGATCAGAGCTATGTAGCATGGGGAGGGTACGGGGGGCCTGTCCATTCTCCTTCTACCTGCTCCAAGACTCTACCCCTTTCTCCTTTACCCCATGCCAAAAATTGCCTAGTGTTCCTTGCACTGGGAATAGATTCATATAGAATACACACTGCTCATGAAGGAAACATGGTAGAGCCCATTTCTTCACAATATGAATCAATTTTGTAGCAAACATAGGCAGAGAACTAATCAATCTGGGAACAGAAAAGATTATGTAAGATGAAAATAATTGTTAAGTTACTCTTCACCCCCTAATTTTGCCCCTCAGCTCCTTCTATATCCTCACAATGGGATGGAGAAAAGTGATATTTATTCAATAAACATTTACTATTATTATGTGTGAAATACCTTGGCTATTACAAAGATGCAATAGAATCTCCCTAAAAAGGATTTATACTTTATAAAAAAAAAAAATCAGCCTTGCCTTCCTGAAAACTTTTGTCTTCTGGCTTAAATAACACCACCCTCTTGTTCTATTGTCACCTTTCTAAGGACACAGCATTTGGCTTTTTCAAACTTCTTTTTTTCTTCGTCTTCTTTTTTCTTTTTTTTTTTTTTTTCAGAGTCTTGCTCTGTCACCCAGGCTGGAGTGCAGTGGCGCCATCTCGGCTCACTGCATCCTCTACCTCCCAGATCAGGTGATTCTCCTGTCTCAGACTCCCAAGTAACTGGGATTACAGGCATGTACCACCACACCCGGCTAATTTTTGTATTTTTGGTAGAGACAGGGTTTCACGACGTTGGCCAGGCTGGTCTCAAACTCCTGGACTCAAGTGATCCACCCACCTCAGCTTCCCAAAGTGCTGGGATTACAGGCATGAGCCACTGCCCACCATGCCCAGCTAGCTTTTTTAAAACTTCTTAGGTTACAAGTCATCCTTGAAGTTTTAGCTCTCCCTTGTTTTGCAGTGTATTCACCAATCTAGAATAGCAGAGCCCAACTGTTTATTAAATTCCAGATAAACACCATGTATTTCTTACTTCCAGTGCATTCCAGCCCATCTCCGCTTGAATGCCCCACAGGTATCTCCCACTAAAATGTCTAAAACTGAAATTATTTTCCTGTTCCTTCTGTTCCTTTTCCCTTCCCTACTCTCTTCGTTTCATTTCTTCCAGGGGTAAATCTGGAGGTGAGGATTCCAGTACAAATAGTTTATTTGGAAGGTGATCCAGAAGAGACTACTAGGGAATTGGAGCAGTGAGATGAGGAAGGGAAGGTAACCAAAGAGGCTTAGTTATCAAACAAGTTACCACCTGGAGCTGAATCACACCGGGAAACTCAGAGTAGACTATAAACCTCAAGTAATCCCACCTGGAGTGCAAAGGTACTGAGTTATTTAGCCACCAACCCACTAGAAAATGTTTGAGGGCTGTTGCCAGGACATCAATTCACTAGCACTTCCCATCTTCTTTGCCCTTGCCATCAGAAAAACCCCTCAGGCATTGGATGCCCTCTTCAGCTGTAAGGCTGCACACAGAGGTTATGAGGGGGACACAAGCAAGTCCTGTCCACCTCTGTTTTGCATGTTGGTCAGTGGCACCACAACCCAGCAGTGACCACGGCTAGAACCCTTAGAACCATCCATGATTTCTCCCTCTTCTTCACCCTTCACACTGACTCAGACACCAAATCTTGTTGATTTTATGCCCATTGTATTGTCAACTTCCTTTACCCTTCTCAATCCTTGTGCCATTGTCTTAATTCAATACATCAATGTCTCTCCTAAAATATTGCCATAATAGATTCCTTTTGGTTTCCAGGGCCCTCCTTCAAGCTGCCATCAGAGTCATCCATCTTTTGCACTATTCCAGAGGGATAAGATAACAACAGCCAATGGGTACTGAATGCTCTCTCTTTCTTGTGCCAGCCACTGAACTAAGCATACTACATGCATTAACTCATTTAATCCTCACAACAAATTTATAAGACAGGTAATAGTTTTTACCCTCATTCTACAGATGAGGTCACTGAGCCTTAGAGATGTGAATAAAGTCAGAGCTAATAAGGTTAGAGAAGGAATCCAAACCCAGACAGTCTGACCCCAGAACTCTGGTGTTTAGTAACCATAAGATACTACCATTGTGCTCAGTTGTCTGTTTAAAATGCAAATCCAATTATGTCATTTCTCTGGGTAAAAACCTAACCCCATCAATGTTTTCCTAAAACACTAATGATTAAAGTCATAACTCTTAAGTGTCAGGATACCATGTGATATACTGGCCTCAGGTTCCCTGGCTAGCTTTTCTTTCTCTACCTGTATTCCCATATTAGTTTCTAAACTTGAGCCATCAGGAACAGGAAGCAGTGTGTTTGATTAAAATACGGGGTGCTTTGAGGAGAGTCACAGAAGATAAGCCTGTGTTCATACCACAGAAATCTCTGAAAAATCACCAGATCAAAGAAGCAATATATCCCTCCAGGAGGCAGCCACCTGCCTCAGCCATCAATATTTCTGAAAAAGCAGTCAGGACTTTCAACCTCACACCAGTCAGAAAGGGCCTAAACCAGCTGGGAGGCCGGCTGACCTACAAACCTGTCGACACGTTTGCCAGCAAGTGTTGTCTGACTTCTGCTGCTCTCTGGCTAGCCAAGTTGCTGCCTGCCCAAGCCCCTCCCCTTCTTTCCATGGCCATTCAAACCGATTCTTCCTCTGCTAGAACTTTGTCTGTTTGCCACATCACTTCCTCTGCTCTGAGCTTGAAAAGACCTCTCTGCCTTGTGTTCTTATGAAGTCATTTCATTTTCCCTTGAAAGTAGAGCTCCAGTACATAAGGGAATAGAAGGCATCTATCCTTCATGAATGTTCATGAATGCCCTCCAGTACTTAGCATGTAAAAGATTTGCAATAGACAGTCGAATTAATCAGTTAGATGGTATATCAAGATTCTGTCCCAGCCTATGATATTTTAAGTTCTAATGTTCTCACGTTTTGAATGTATGTTACCATGTAATAAATTACATGACTAATTGTTGAAAGAATATTAAATCCTGAAGGTCAACTCAGTTCTAATTAATAATAAGAAATAGGCTGTATTTCGTATATGAAAATGGCCCACTATCAGTAAAGCAAACATTGTGCAAGTTAAATATTCACAGGGCTGGCCTTTATCAGACTAAATGGTGTTATGGGTGGTTAATATTGCACAAGACAATTCTGTCATCCCGTTAACAGGGTATTAATCACCTGCCACACCCCCACCAGTTCCCTCACCCCACCCCTCTTTATTATTTTGCTTGTTAGCACTTTGGATATACATACAGTGAGACCTATTAATGTTTCCCTGACAGGAGTAAAAATTGCTAGTAGGCAAATTTAAAAATTATGTTTCACAGAGGAGTTCATTTCCCAATGCATATGCAAATTGTTGTCAATTTGTTATCTATTCACACTGTTAACACGTTCATATGAAGTGATGAAAACTTTCTCCCTGCTGGAGAGAGATGAATTTGGAATTGTGTTTTCAACATAGAGTCAACATTTTATTTTTAATGTGCCAGGAGAATTATGTTATGATAGAAATCATATATTTCTACTGTGAAACATTTTGGAGCACAGAGGTGGGAGAGGTGGAAACTGACCTTCATTAAACCTATGGCTGGAGATGTAAGGCAGCCTTCCTATCCAGTGGAGAGCTTCATTGATGAGTGAAACGAAGACACTCTTACTGGTCAACTTGCAGGACAGCACTGCAGAATAATTAAATCAGCTCCAAGTTTCCTTGCCTCAAAATCAATTTTAGAGAAAATTCTGCTTCGGTGAAGCTAGCTCTACCTCCCCTGGGATATTGCCGCTAACATAAAATCAAATATCAAAAGACAAACATAACAGGTGATTCTCTTTTTAATTACACATATGTAAGAATACCACTCTACACCTTGGTATGTTACTTTTTAATACCCACATTATATAATTTTGATTATCATAAAAATTCTGCATCATAGTAGAGCAGATTTTGTTGCATTTCGCAGATTAGGAAATGGAAGTATAAGAAAATAAGTGTGGCTTGTCCTGAGTGCATAGCCATATTGTAATCTTTAACTTGGATCATCTGGCTGAAAGTCAGGGACTACAAGAAAAGTCTTATATTCTGTAAGTCTAATAATACAATAATAATAATAATCTTAGCCTCAAACTCCATATAATATTCCCAAAGATGAAAAATTCAAGAGGAAAAGGGTATAAATATGTTAAATAACTGTTTTATAAACTGATGTCAAATATAGACTGAAAAAATATTTTGAAACACCTGAAAATAGACACTAGTATAATGATGTCTACCTTCCAAATAAGTAGATAGATTAATCAGAAATTCTTTTAGAAAAACTATTTAGAAATATTAAATATTATAAAATAAATTTAGAAATAAATTTGATTTGTGATCCAGAAACTATATAGGAACCTAAGAAAATGTCACTGACACACAATAGTTGTTGGAAAAGATTGAGAAAAATCTATCTTATATGATCGACTATCACTCAATCCTAACATGGGGACCATAGGACTATACCTAATAGACCTACAGTTACGGGAAGTATAATAGGACCAAGGGCTCACTGGCTGCTGCATTGTAAAATTCACTGCTGTGCCAGGTGTGGTGGCTCACACCTATAATTCCAAAGCTTTGGGAGGTCGAGGTGGGTAGATCAGTTGAGGCCAGGAGTTCAAGACCAGCCTGGCCAACATAGTGAAACGCCATCTCTACTAAAAATACAAAAATTAGCTGGGTGTGGTCGCACTTGCCTGTAATCCCAGCTACTCAGGTAGCTGAGGCACAAGAATCATTTGAACCTGGGAGGTGGAGGTTGCGGTGAGCTGAGATTGTGCCAATGCACTCCAGCCTGGTTGACAGAGTGAGACACTATCTCAAAAATAAAATAAAATAAAATAAAATAAAATAAAGTAAAATATAAAATTCACTGTTGCATTTCCATCAAGGCCAGACCTCCCAAGGCCTACTCCCAAAACACAATATCCTAAAGCCAACCCATTCAGAATTCCATGGTGGTATGGTGGCCATCCCAGCCATATGTAGCCCACTTTCTATTTTCTCTCACACAGGTATGTCTAATACAATTCTTGCAGTACTAAGACACATAAAAATATGTTTTGATAAACACAATCAGAAAAGACAAGGGAGATATTACCACTGACCCCACAGAAATACAAACAATCATCAGAGAATATTATGAACAATTCTATGCACATAAACTAAAAAATCTAGAATAAATAGATACATTCCTGAACACATACAACCTCCCAAGATTGAGCCAGGAGGAAATTGAATCCCTGAACAGATCAATTATCAGCTCAAAAACCGAGGCAGTAATAAATGGCCTTCCAACCAAAAAAGTTCAGGACCAGATGGATTCACAGCTAAATTCTACATGTACAAAGAAGAAATGGTACCATTCCTACTGAAACTGTTCCAAAAAATTGAGAAGGAAGGAATTCTCCCTCACCCATTTTATAAGGCCAGCATCATCCTGATACCAAAACCTAGCAGAGATACAACCAAATAAAAGAAAAAAGAAAAGTAAAGAAAACTTCAGGCCAATATCTTTAATGAACATTGATACAAACATCCTCAACAAAATACTGGCAAATCAAATCCAGCAGCATATCAAAAAGTTTATCCACCACGATCAAGTAGGCTTTATCCCTAGGATGCAAGATTGGTTCAACACATACAAATTAATAAATGTGATTCATCACATAAACAGAACTAGAGACAAAAACCACATGACTATCTTAATAGATGCAGAAAAGGCTTTCAACAAATTACAACATCCATTCATGTTAAAAAAAACTCTGGGCCGGGCACGGTGGCTCACGCCTGTTATCCCAGAACTTTGGGAGGCCGAGGCGGGTGGATCACGAGGTCAGGAGATTGAGACCATACTGGCTAACACGGTGAAACCCCGTCTCTACTAAAAATACAAAAACTTAGCCGGGCGTGGCAGTGGGCGCCTGTAGTTCCAGCTACTTGGGAGGCTGAGGCAGGAGAATGGCATAAACCTGGGAAGCGGAGCTTGCAGTGAGCCTAGATCATGCCACTGCACTCCAGCCTGGGCGACTGAGCGAGACTCCACCTCAAAACAAAAAACAAAACAAAAAAAACCTCTCAATAAACTAGGTATTGAAGAAACGTACCTCAAAATAATAAGAGCCACCTCTAACAAACCCAAAGCCAACGTCATACTGAATGGGCAAAAAACTAGAAGCATTCCCCTTGAAAACTGGCACAGGACAAGGATGCCCTCTCTCATCACTCCTATTCAACGTAGTATTGGAAGTTCTGGCCAGGGCAGTCAGGCAAGAGAGAAAAATAAAGAGTATTTAAATAAGAAGAGAGGGAGTCAAATTATTTTTGTTAGTACATGACTTGATTCTATATCTAGAAAACCCCACAGTCTGAGCCTAAAAGCTTCTTATAAGCTGATAAACAACTTCATCAAGCCTCAGGACACAAAAGCAATGTGTAAAAATCACCAGTATTCTTATAAACCAACAATAGTCAAGCTAAGAGCCAAATCAAGAACAAACTCCCATTTACAATTGCCACAAATAGAATTACATACCCAGGAATTCAGTTAACTATGGAGGTGAAAGATCTCTACAAGGAGAACTAAAAACCACTGATCAAAGAAATCAGAGATGATACAAACAAATGAAAAAATATTCCATGCTCATGGATAGCAAGAATCAGTACCATTAAAATCATCATACTGCCCAAAGCAGTATGGCTTTTTATAGATTGAAGGCTATTCCTATTAAACTCACATTGGCATTCTTCACAGAACTAGAAAAAAAAACTATTTTAAAATTCATATAGAACAAAAAGAGCCCAAATAGCCAAGGAAATCCTAAGGAAAAAAAAAAAAAAAAAAAAGGCTGGAGGCATCATGCTACCTAACTTCAAACTATACTACAGGGCTACAGTAACAAAAACAGCGTGGTAATGGTATGAAAACAGACACACAGATGAATGGAACCAAATAGAAAATGCAGAAGTAAGACCGCACACCTACAACTATCTGATCTTTGACAAACCTGACCAAAACAAGCAACGGGGAAAAGATTCCCTATTCAATAAATGGTACTGGATAACTGGCTAGCCATGTACAGAAGATTAAAACTGGACTCCTTCCTTACACCACATACAGAAGTTAACTCCAGATGTATTAAAGACTTAAATGTAAAACCCAAAACTATAAAAACCCTGGAAGAAAACCTAGGCAATACTACTCAGGACATATGCACAGGCAAAGATTTCATGACTAAGATGCCAAAAGCAACTGCAATAAAAGCAAAAATGGACAAAGGGGATCTAATTAAACTAAAGAGCTTCTGCACAGCAAAAGAAACTAAACTATCAACAGAGTAAACAGACAACCTACAGAACTGGAGAAAATTTTTGCAAACTATGCATCCAACAAAGGTTTAATATCCAGCATCTATAAGGAATTTCAACAAATTTACAAGAAAAAACAAACAACTCAATCAAAAAGTGGGCAAAAGACATGAATAGACACTTTTCAAAAGACACATACAGGACGCCAACAACCATATGAAAAAAAGCTCAATATCACTAATCATTAGAGAAATGTAAATCAAAACCACAAGAGATACTATCTCACACCAGTCAGAATGGCTGTTATTAAAAAGTCAAAAAAGAACAGATGCTGGATAGGTTGTGGAGAAAAAGAAATGCGTATACACTGTTGGTAAGAATGCAAATTAGTTCAACCATTTTGGAAGACAGTTCAGTGATTCCTCAAAGATCAAATGGCAGAAATACCGTTTGACCCAGCAATCCCATTACTGGGTATATTTCCAAAGGAATATAAATTGTTCTGTTTTAAAGATATATATACATGTATGTTCATTACAACACTATTCACAATAGCAAAGACATGGAATCCATCTAAATGCTCATCAATGATAGACTAGATAAAGAAAATAGGGTACAAATATACCATGGAATACTATGTAGCCATAAAAAAGATTGAGATCATATCCTTTGCAGTGACATGTATGGAGCTGGAAGCCATTATCCTTAGCAAACTAACACAGGAACAGAAACCAAATACCACACATTGTCACTGATAAGTGGGAGCTAAATGATGAGCACACATGGTCACATAGAGGGGAAAAACACACACTGGGGCTTATCAGAAGGTGGATGGTAGAAGGAGGGAGAGGTTCAGGAAAAATAACTAATGGCTACTGGGCTTAATACTTGGGTGATAAAATAATCTGTACAACAAACCCCCATGACACAAGTTTACCTATACAACAAACCTGCACATGTGCCCCTGAGCTTAGAGTTAAAAATATATGTTTTGAAAAGATAATTTAATTACATGGCCTAATTTTATGTGCTGGGTATGGTAACTCCCAGCTGTAATCCTAGAGCTTGGAAGAAGGATCGCTTGAGGTAAAGAGTTCAAGGTTACTCCAGCCTGGGTGAGAGAGTGAGACCTTGTCTTAAAAAAAAAAAGGCAAGAAAGAAAATAAAAGATGAGAAAAGAAAATTTAAAAAAAGATGCAAACAGTATGCCCAAAATGACCTAGATATTGTGGGAAAATCAAAGAAAAAGACACATTCATTCACATGAAGATACATGGACAATAGAATGAATAAAAATGTACCAAAGTGTTAATAGTAGTTATCTTTGAGTAGTGATTTTATAGGTGGTGCTCATTTTCTTTTACATATTTTTCTGAGTATCCTACATTTCCTAAAATGAGATTATGTTATTTTCTACTTTAAAACATCATCTAACCATCACAACCTAACAAAGTATAGATTTTAGAGAAAAAGTACACAAAATACAATTTGGCTAAGCATAAAAAAATGATTAAATTGAGACACATTATGTTTTCCTAAAATAATTCAGGGTGTTTATTTTGTTGGCTTATTCAAAATTGAAATCTCAAAAAGAAATGTAGGATTCTTGATTCCTCGGTACTTTGATGAACTTGAAGATGTGGTTTGAAGTCACTATCTTCTTAAAAATGGATAGATATAGACTATCTGTTGCATGTTTATAAACAAATGTACCATTACCAGGAGAATCTTCTAAGAAAATATGTGGAGTTTCATGCTTTCTTTTAACATCCAAGAAGCCCTGCTCTTGATTTGATTTAATTTAGGACAAAATAGGGTCTTCCATTTTGCTTCAATATGAGTTATATGGACCACTTGTTTCCAAAAGCTTTGGAGGGTGGGGAGGAGAGATAAGGAGAGAGGAAGGGAAGGAGAGAATAAAATAAAGAATGAAAGAAGAGTAGTCTTTATTTGAGGTGGGACAGTTCTGTCAAAGACAATTGTGCACTCACAGTAGCTTTGATAACTTCGTATTGACTGTTGTTACTGAGAAGAATTCTGAGGTTGCATCTGATATAGCTGGAAAGTATGGTATTATCAATGAATGATGTCTGTGTAAGTGTGCAAAGGAAGGTATTTGTCATATATGAAGTCTGGGATAGGACAGGCAATAGGATAGACAATGTATCATCAGTTTAGTAGTTTTGCTGTCGATATTTCATGTGACTTCCATGTAAAAACTTCATTCAAGTTTCTGTCAGCCAATTATTGATTAAAAGCATAATGTTTTGCTTTTTTTTTTTTTTTAATTTATTTATTATTATTATACTTTAAGTTGTAGGGTACATGTGCATAATGTGCAGGTTTGTTACATATGTATACTTGTGCCATGTTGGTCTACTGCACCCATCAACTCATCATTTACATCAGGTATAACTCCCAATGCAATCCCTCCCCCCTCCCCCCTCCCCATGATAGGCCCCGGTGTGTGAGGGGAACTGAGACACATAATGTTTTGCTTTTAAATCAAGTGTATTCATGTATTGTGAGTTGAAAAAAATACTACTACTACTACTCCTCTGAGGTTTTAAAAAAAAATAGTGTATTTCGTAAGTTATTATTGTTCAGAATGAAATCTAGAAATATTAGTGACATGGTTTGGCTCTATGTTCCCAACTCTCACGTCGAATTGTAATTCCCAGTGTTGGGGGAGGTACCCAGTTAGAGGTGATTAGATCATGTGGGCAGATTTCCCCCTTGCTGTTCTCCTGATAGTAAGTGAGTTCTCATGAAATCTGGTTAAGCTGTGTAGCACTTCCCCCTTTGTTCTCTCTCTCTCCTGCTGACTTGATTATGTGCCTGCTTCCCCTTTGCCCTTCCACCATTGCTGTAAGTTTCCCGAGGCCCCCCAGGCCATGCCTCCTGTACAGACTGTGGAACTGTGAGTCAATTGAACCTCTTTTCTTTACAAATTACCCAGTCTCAGGTCGTTCTGCACAGCAGTGTGAGAATGGACTAATACAATTAGCATACAAATTTAAGTCATGACAGGGTCCCCAACATTTTACAGTGTGGACCATAGGGCAGCTGATCAGAATCAGATGGGAACTTCTTGACAGTGCAGTTTTCCTTGGCCCCACCCTCTACATTCTCAATAAAAATCACTGGGGACTAGGTTCTAGAAATCTACATTTTTAACTGGTACACCAACTGATTCTTATGCACTCAAATTTGAGACCCACTGACCTAAACTTCTGAGAGAATACTGCCATTCACTCCATGGCACTTTCTCAACTGCCCTACCACCTCCACCATTACTCTTGTCTAAAAACACAAGCAGTGCCTAGATTATTCTCTATTCCAAACCTAATTTTCTAGATCAACCTCTGAGAAACAAGTATACTGCCTCCTAACTCTGAATATTGACAATCCTCCCAAAAGACATTGTTACCATGCTCCAAAAAATTTGGGGAAATGTTGCTGGCAGTTTTAGTTAAAATTACGAGTTCCTCTACTCTTGCATTCTCACTAATATGATCTATAGCCTTTTGGAAGTTGAGGCATCTTTCATAATAAATGTGAAAATGACCTCAGTAGCATTTCCATTATGATGGACATGAATTATGACTGATGATTTTTGCAAATCTGATTTTAAGCCTAGTATCAGTAGGAGTAGCAGCCTAATGGATAATGATTGACTGTATAAAATGCTTTCCCTATATCAAGCCCTGTATACTTTATGTACAAATATCCTTGGACTAGCATTGTGTATGTCTAAATTACTAGTTATATTTAGGCTCCACTGAAGCTTAAGCCATTTCTTTCACATAGTTACCATAGTGCTTTACCCCAAGCAAGCACCTTTTCTTCATATTTTCACCCCCACCCCCTTACTCCCAGGCAGCAAAATATGGATTTGAAGGAAGCCTTTCACTTTATGGGGTCTTATTTGAAATATAAAGAATTTTAAATGACCTCATGTCAGCAAATCCAAAAGATCTCTAAAAAGAATGTTGTCAATTAAGATGATTTATGACATTGACTTATCTTGGCCAAGGTAGAAGAACACCTCTAATGAGAAGTGCAGTTGCCATAACAGCAGATGTATCAGGCTTTAATGCTGTGCTGACTCTTCCTTCCATTGTGAACCCTGGAAATTTACTACTGGCCACTGCACTGCATGCAGTTGTGGCCCTTTGACAAAAAGAAAAATTTTATTTAAAGTTTTGAACCTATACTAGCTCTAGTAAAAAGACAGATGGCTCCATAAAATATGCAATAAAAGTGGTCTCTAGGGTTTTTTGAAAGTAAAAAATGTGAGAATTCATTGTGGTGCCATTTGGCCTCTGAGGTTGTGAGTCTGTCAGCATTTTAAGTCCTAACTTCTGCATTTTAAAATTCTATATGGACAATAGTAGTGTCCTACATCATTGAAAAGAAAGCTCTCTCCAGAAAACCATCTCTTCCAAATATATATATATTTATATATACATATATATATGTGTGTGTGTATATATATACACATATACATGTATGTATATATATTCATTTGGGAATCACAGAAAAGTATTGTTTTATATCTTAAATAAGATAATAAGATAAAGGGCTTCTTTTGAATTTTTTTTTTTTTTTTGCCCTTAAAATTCTGTGTGTAATAAAGGGGCACATATTTAACATACTCATTTCAATCAGGGAAACACTTCACTAACCATATTTGTCTCTAACAACTCTGGTAAACAAATTCTTAGCTGCCTTCAGAAAAAGTATTCATTAGACCTGCATGTGGTTTTCAGGCCAGAAGATGGACCTAGAGACAGAATTTGGATCTGGAATGAGGTCTAAGCCAGTGGTAAAGGCACAGACCTGGGAATCAGGAAGTCTGTGTTCTGCCTCTGCTGTTAACAACCCACATGATCCTAGGCAAGACCCTGGATCAATTCACCCAAAAGGGCTTCCAGCATTCTTGGGCTGCTGTAGAGACATATACAGCCAACTGGCAGTATTACGACATGTTTGGTCTCCATCCTCAACCAATCCCTCACCACAGTTCAGTAATATTTTACACTATCCTGGAGAGAGAAATATGTAAGTGTTTAAATTAAAAAAAAAAAAAAAAAGAAAAGATGGGTTAAAAAATCAAATGAAATGTCAGAGCAGGTCTTGGTCAGAATTATGGCATTCACTATTCTGATGCATGAAGCCCACTTCCTTCTGCACTCAATTCTGAGGCTTACTGCATTCCTAGTATTATATCTCAATCTGAGACACTCTATGGATATGCTTCAGGTAGCTCTGCAGCACCGATGTAAAATTAGGCTCCTGTGCCTTTTCCTGGAGATAGGATCTATTGCTCACTTATCATTCTCATAAAGATTTATGACCAAAATTATGTTTATGTTCTGTATAACGAAAGGAAAGTAATACATTATCCACACCAGCCTGGAGGATGGTCTATTCATCTTTGAATCTACAGTCCCAGGCACATGATCCACATGTAATATTATATGCACTCAAAAAGGATTTCACGAACAAATGAGTGAATGAATGAATGAGAGAACAAATGCACAAACCCCATTTGAGGATACAGTGCTGGGCACTGAGACTGCCTCAAGTCACACAGCTAATCAAAAGCCTCAGTTCCTCAAATGAGCCCATGATCTTTGCTTGCCCCCAGCAATTTGTGAACAACATTCCTCTGCTTTTCTTTCCACTAGATACAGTGCTTATTATTATTGCCCAGGGCCAGTTAACTTCATTGGAAAATGGAAATCCATCATAATATTCATTTTTCTAATGAAAACATTAGAAGCAATCTTCTCTGAAATAAAAATGCATGATGAAGGACTTACTGGAATAGAGTTGAAAAGGAGAGCACTATTCTTCAGCCACCAAATTTGGGTTATAGTAGCTAGTACCAAGCCAGAGATATTTGTCCATCGGGCCACAAGCCAAGGCCATGGGCCTCAGGTCTGTTCATGTTTTTGAAAGTCCATTAAGCCATCACTACTTTGGCCCCTGCTCAGAACCTAAAGATACAGGTGTCTTTAGTTTATGTACTGCAGTTTCTCTTCTCACTCTGGACCCATTCCAACTAGCAGCTGTCTTTTTCATCCTGCCCATTACTGATGCTCTATTACCCTCACCACGTTCTAGGCAGGCCTCACAGATGGAGCTCTCGCAGCTGCCTTTGAGATATGTCTGCCCCTACACACGCTTCAAAGAGTACTGATGCTTATTATGTGCAGGGAAGCCAAACTGCAACTTCCATCATCCTATTCCCAACCCAGGACCACTGTTGGAGTCCCATTCAGTAGCCAGAGAAGGTTCCTGCTGCTTCTGTGAGGATGTCCTAAGGGCTGCAGGATGGCCGTATAGAATCCACAAAGCCCTTCTACTTCTCTTTGGCTATTTCTCTTCTGTACACAGACTTTTTAAATCACTATTTTCAGGGCATGTGTGGCTAAAAAAAAAAACAGGCCTCGAGCAGAAGCATTTCCTAACTCCAACTGATCTGAGACAGACCTTGAAGGAGACAGCTCTTTGAGGACCCAATGGTGTTCAAGAATCATAAGTTCTAGCTATGGGACTCACACCAGACTTATTGGTCTGATGAAGAGTCACTTTTGCTATCCCTGTGATATTAGAGGATACTCACTTTACCTAGGCTGATTCACCTGGGTGGAGTACATATCTACTCACCTCAGCTCAGCCTAGTCTACCTTACCCTGGCTGGATCATTTAACAATTACCAATTGATTACCTATTTTATGCCTACACTATGTTAGGGGTTAAAGATAATAAAAGTCTGTACCTCAAGGACTTCGTATTCTATCAAGACAATGATAAATACGGTTTAAAAAGTCTATTATAATAAAACAAGCTAATATTGTTCTGAAAGTATTGGTCATTATCATTAGACAACAAATAAATGAGGCAAAAAATAGAAAGGAAAAGGCAAAATTATCATTATTTGAAAATGATGTGGTTATTTAACCATAAACCCAAGAAAGACAACTAAAAAATGATTATACACAATGAGATAATTCAGTAAAACCACGGGTACAAAATACATCTACCAAAATGCCTTTCTATATGCAAATGATATCCTATATGCTTTCCTATATGCAAATGATAACTGGCAAGAAAATTCAATTAAGAGATAATAATATATTTATAATAAATTAAGAAGTTTGTGGAAGAAAATTTAGAATAAATAAAAAGATATACCTATTCTTGGAGAGGCAAAATAAATATTATAAATACATCAATTATCCTTAAAGAAACATATGCAATTAATGTATTAACATTTTTTTAAAAAGTGATTATTAGTAATTTACCAAGCTGTGAAACTTATATGAAAAAAATTGATACTGATATAGGAGTAAACTGACAAAATAATGAAAAAATTGAGAGTTGAAAAATGATGAAATATATTTTTTAATTGAGTATATAAAAAAGATCAGCATTTCATGTCAGTGGAGAAAAGATGGATCATTTGATATGATGGTCTGGCATTTGGACAAAAACAAAAAAGTTTATTACCATCTCACTTTTTCTACCAAAATTAATTCAAGATGAATCAAAGATTTAATTTTAAGCATAAAACTACTAGATAATAAAAATAAAAATAGAAAAATTCTTGCAGAGGTATACAGGGACAAGTATTGTATGTATACATGTGGTAATGGGGAATTGAAGGTGAGGAGGGACAAATGGATAAGACATTAAGAAACAACAGTTAACAGAGTAAAATAAATAGATCTTAAGTAGACTTCCAGTTTCAGCTAAAACATGTAAAGAAATTAAAATTCCTCATTCCATCCTTACAACAAGAAAAAGCTGAACAAACTGAAAACCAATGAGTTTTCTTGGGCCCATGAAAAAACTGAGTTTGCAGGCCACACTACCACCCCCAAATTTGAACAAACAAGCACATTCGGAGTCACAGCCAAAATTTGCCTATCTATAGCAGAAGCCATATATTATAGAAACACTTAAATGGCAATTTCAAAAAATCAAAAAGATCCCCTTTTGTCTCGGGAAGGAAGAGGGCAAAAGCAATCCTTGTAAACTATGCTCAGAGCCTCCTTCTATACAACAAAGGCCTCTTCTACATAAGAAAATATTTTATCAGAGCATTGGAGCTCCAGTCCTCATGTTTCACCTAAAGGGGATAGGGAAGAAACTATACAAAAGAAACATTTGTGAAGGTCTTAGGCCATCAACACAAGCCCACTAAAAGACTGACATTTTTTTGGAAGATTACAAAATTTGTATCTTCTCCCACTCCTATCACCACACAAATGTGGATCCAGTATGGTAATAGTTGATTACAGCTAAAAGAGATGCAAGACTCAGATTCTTTCTGAGGCATAGTACTTAGGGAAGCCCAAATTAGGGGAAGACAAAACAAAGGCACAGAAGGAATTGGAAGAGGCTGGAACTTACAATTACAGCAAACACAGCCCAAATCCATGCCAAATTAACATAAATCCTCACAGAACAGGTCTATTTACATTGTTTTCTATTACCTGACACAACATTTACTGCTTTCACCAAAAAAAAAATCAGAAGGCATACCAAAAGGCAAAATAAAAGTCTGAGGAGATAAAGCAAGCATCAGAACCAGATTCAGATATGATACTCATCTTCTCAAGAAAAATAGAAGCAGAGGGCACACTTCTTAACTCATTCCGTGAAGCCAGCATTACCCCACCATCAAAAGCAGATAAAGATATTACAAGAAACAAAAACTACAAACCAATATTTCTCGTGAATACAGATAGGGAAATCCTGAATAAATATTATCAAATAAGATCTGACAGTGTATAAAAAGAATTATATACCATGATCAACTGGGATGTATTCTAAGTAAGCAAGGCTAGTTTAACCCTTGAAAATCAATCAATATAATTGTAACCAAAAATAAAATTCTAAGTCTCTGAACCATCTAAATGGACCCCTCCACTCAGTCAAGGGCATTCCAAAATTAACCTGAAAAACTAGTTCAGTCATGATGGTTAGTGGGGGCTTGGACAGGCCTCATTATACACTCTCCCTTTGAAATTCAGGCACAACTGGCCAGTATTAACATTAAAATGGAGTGCTTAATGCTTTTTGTAGCAATAAGACACCAAATTCCAGACTGACTCTAGTATAGCATCACATGACAGATAGAAAGCCCTGAAAGAAATCAAAGCATTTTACCCTAAAATGTGTTTCTTTGACATATTTTTAAATAGTCCTGCAAAGCTATCTCTTGTGGGAAAAGTATTCATTCTGTAGAAAATCCCCTTCCCTTTCCAGATCTTTTCCCTGATCTAGGAGAATTAACTAAGAGTCTGGTACCTTTTTAACTCTGATAAGAAATATTTACCATCTATTCTCTCTGAAACCTGCTACCTGGAAGCTTTATCTGCATAAAAAGAACCTTGGCCTCCACAACTCCTTATCTTAACCCAGACACTCCCTTTTATGGATACCAGGGTTTAAAAAAAAAACAAACAAACTTTTAAGTTCAGGGGTACATGTACAGGTTCGTGGTATAGATAAACTTGTGTCATGGGGGTTTGTTGTGCAGATTATTTCATTACCCAGGTATTATGCATATTATGCATTAGTTATTTTTCCTGAAACTTTCATTGATCCTACTATCCACCCTCCAGTTGGCCCCTGTATGCTGTTCCCCTATATGTGTCCACATGTGCTCATCATTTAGCTCCCAGTTATAAGTGAGAACATGTGGTATTTGGTTTCCTGTGTGAGTTTGCTAAGGATAATGACCTCCAACTCCATGCATGTTCGCATGAAGGACATGATCTCATTCTTTTTTAAGGTTGCATAGTATTCCATGGTGTATATATACCACATTTTCTTTATCCAATCTATCACTGATGGACATTTAAGTTGATTCCATGTCTTTGCTATTGTGAATAGTGTCGCAACGAACATACATGTGCATGTTTCTTTATAATAGAATAATTTATATTCCTTTGTATATATACCCAATAATGGGATTGCTAGGTTGAATGGTTTTTCTGTTTTTTGGTCTTTAAAAAACCACCACACTGTCTTCCACAACGGTTAAACTAATTTATACCCCTCACTGATAGTGTGTAAGTGTTCCTTTTTCTTCACAACTTCACCAGGACCTGATTTTACTTTTTATAATAGCCATTCTGACTTATGTGAGATGGTATCTCATTGTGGTGTTGACTTACATTTCTCTAATGATCAGTAATATTGACCTTTTTTCATATGTTTGTTGGTCACACATAAGTCCTTTTTTGCAAAGTGTCTGTTCATGTACTTTGCCCTCTTTTTAATGGAGTTGTTTGGGTTTTTTCTTGTACATTTGTTAAAGTTCCTTACAGATGCTGGATATTAGACCTTTGTCAGCTGTATAGTTTGCAAAAATTTTCTCCCATTCTGTAGGTTGTCTGTTCACTCTGCTGATAGTCTCCTTTGTGTACAGAAGCTCCTTAGTTTAATTAGATCCCATTTGTCAATTTTCGCCTAGGGTTTTTATAGTTTTGGGTTTTACATTTAAGTTTCTAATCCATCTTGAGTTAACTTTTGTATATGGTGTAAGGAAGGGGTTCAGTTTCAGGTCCTGAATATCTTTGTTAATTTTCTGTCTCAATGGTCTGTTTAATATTATCAGTGGGTATTAAAGTCTCCCACTATTATTTTTTTGTCTTTTCTATGTTGGTTTAGTCTGTTTTTCACAAACTAAGATTGCAACCCCTGCTTTTTTCTGTTTTCCATTTGCTTGGTAGATTTTTCCCCATCCTTTCATGTTGAGCCTGTGTGTGTCACTGCTTGCAAGCTGGGTGTCTTGAAGACAGCATACCAGTGGGTCTTGGTTCTTTACCCAGCTTGCCATTTTAGTGGGGGCATTTGGTTCATTTACATTTAACGTTAGTATTGATACCTCTGAATTTGATCCTGTCATCATGATGTTAGACGCTTAATTTGTAGACTTGTTTATGTGGTTGCTTTATGGTGTCACTGGTCTGTGTATTTCAGTGTGTTTTTTTAGTGGCTGGCAACAGTCTTTCCTTTTCATATTTAGTGCTTCCTCCAGGAGCTCTTGTAAGGCAGGTCTGGTGATAGTGAATTTTCTCAGCATTTGCTTGTCTCATAAGGACTGTATTACTCTTTCACTTATGTTTGGCTAGATGTGAAATTCTGGGTTGAAATTTCTTTTCTTGAGGAATGTCGAATATGGGACTCTAATCTCTTCTAGCTTGTAGGGTTTCTGCTAAAAGGTCTCCTGTTAGTCTGATGGGTTCTCCGCTATAGGTGACCTGACCTTTCTTTCTAGCTGCCTTTAACATTTTTTTCTTTCATTTGACCTTGGAAAATCTGATGATTGTGTGTCTTTGTGGGCTTATCTACCTTCAATCTTTAAGGTTGCTGACCTTTGGATGGATTTTTTTGTTGTTGTTTTATCCTATTTGATGGATTTGAGGGTTTGATTGTTGTATACAGTGGATTCAGCTGGGTGCATTCCTTTCTGGAAGATTTTATAGGCCCAGTCTTCACCTCCCAACTCCTGGACTGCGTGCTCTAACTCTGGAGACTTGTATTCAGTCCCGACTTTGTTCTCTGCCTCCTCAAGGTTTGGAATACACTGTGCTGGGGACACTGAGGTGAGGCAGGTGTGGCAGAGTGCTAGTGGATACTGGGGTGCCTGCCTCACTGTGGGCATTCACCACAGTGGCAGAGGCAACATAGCTGGTGGTGAGTGGGGGGCCTCTGCTGGAGACTGTGTGCATGATCACACTGGAGATGATGTTGGCTCAAGGTGGGGTGCTGGCAGCCACAGGTCTGGGTGCTTTCTTTGTGCCCCACAAGCAGGAGTGATTGCTTAGTGTGGGAGAGAATCTGTTGTTCTCTGTGCAGTGTTAGTGCAAGAGTGGGGCACTGGTGGGAATGGGGTTTGCTGGCACTGTGCCCACCAAAGGCCTATCTGCAAAGGTGGTTGGTGGAGGGAGAGAGGGCTACTGCATTCCCACACACTGATGGAGCAAGGAGAGCAAAACCTGCCCATGCAGACACAAGCCAGCAAAGTGATGTAGGGAGTTGTCATGGGCCCAGGGGAAGCTGCAGTATGGGGAGGAAGCATGTGGGTGATGCATGGCTGTAGGGGCTGCCTTGCTGGAGCTCCTCACCAGTAAGGCATGGTCTGCCAGTGCTGAAGCTATGGTAGAGCCCCCCAGGGCATCCGAGACTACCCTACAAGCAGGTGTGGCCAGGCTGGGGCCCCAGGAGAGACCAGCAGACCAAGGCTTGCTCAGGTCAGACCAGCTCTGTCTGATGGGCAAGGCCACCCTTCAGAGTTCAGATCTGACAGTTCCCCAAGGGCTCGAGTCTCCAATGGAGCAAGTCAAGCCCACAGGGGTGGCTGTCTCTAGCCATGCTCCACTACAGTTGCTCCCACATTAAACCATCTGGGCTCCACATTAGCTGACTTGCTGCCCCTACCACTTCTCTAAGCAGCTCTCCCTGCCAACTTGAGTGTCCATGGTGGTCAAGGAGTCTCCTCCTGCCAGGCTTCCAGAGTCCCATGGTAAGAGTGGGT
Organism: Theropithecus gelada; assembly: GCF_003255815.1. Taxonomy (NCBI): domain Eukaryota; kingdom Metazoa; phylum Chordata; class Mammalia; order Primates; family Cercopithecidae; genus Theropithecus; species Theropithecus gelada. Next base: position 39,028,487 of record NC_037675.1, on the reverse strand, counting down.
TGCTCCTTGCCAGTTCAATTCACCCATTCCCCTGGAGCTGTTGTGGCCCAAAAATGAGTCCTGTGCATGGTTGTCCTGTGCAGGGTTCCCAGTTTTCTCCCCCTTCAGCCCAGCCTCTGCGTCTTCCTTCTGTCCACTCTTGGCATCTTTCCTCTGAAGATGTGTTAAAAGCATGTAAGTTGTCTCAGTCCTTCTGTGGGAGCTGTTCCACCTGGCTACATCTAGTCAGCCATCTTGCCCCTCACCTCAACTCTATGTCTTTAAATAAACTCTTTCAACAAATTGCCAATCAGAAAATCTGAATCCACCTATGACCTGGAAGCCCCCCAACCCCCCCATTTCAAGTTTTCCCACCTTTCCAGACTGAACCAGTAGAAATCTTACATCCAGACTGAACCAGTAGAAATCTTACATGTATTGGTTGATGTCTTATGTCTCCTTAAAATGTATCAAACCCAGCTGTATCCCAACCACCTTGGGCATTTTTCCTCAGGACCCACTAAGGCTGTGTCACAGGCATGTCCTTAATCCTGGCAAAATGAACTTCTAAATTGGCTGAGACCTATCTCAGATACTTTTTGGTTTACCTAATCTACCACATCAACAGGTTACAGATAGAAAATCATAAGATCATGCCAATTAACACAGAAAAAGCATATAACAACATATACCACCCATTTGTGATTTTTTAAAAAAATCAGCAAACTACAAATAAAGGGAAAATTTATCAACTTGATAAGTAACATCTACCAAGAAAGCCCTAAGTTAACATAATAGTTAATGGGGAATGAAATGCTTTTTACTTGCCCCTCAAGCCTGGAAATAAGGTGTGGATTCCTTTCTCACCACTTGATGTGGTTTGGCTGTGTCCCCACTCAAATCTCACCTTAAGTTGTAGTAATCCCCATGTGTCAAGGGCGGGGCAAGGGGGAGATAATTGAATCATAGGGGCAGTTTCTCCCATACTGTTCTAGTGGTAGTGAATAAGTCTCACAAGATCTCATGGTTATATAAACGGGAGTTCCCCTGCACAAGCTCTCTTGCCTGCTGCCACATAAGACATGACTTTGCTCCTCATTATTCTTTCACCATGATTGTAAGGCCACCCCAGCCATGTGGAACTCTGAGTCCATTAAACCTCCTTTTCTTCATAAATTACCCAGTCTTGGCTATGTCTTTATTAGCAGTGTGAGAACAGACTAATACACCACTCAAATTCAATGTTGTACTACAAATACTAGCTAGTACAATAAAAAAAGAAAAAGAAATAAAAAGATATGCAAATTGGAAAGAAATAAAACTACCTCTATTCACAGAGGACATCATTGTTGAGATATATATATAAAACTTCAAATAATTGACCAAAAACAAAAAATTCTGGAACTAAGCAAGAACAGCAGAGTTGCAGAATACAAGATTAATGTTTAAGAGTCCATTGCCTTCCTATGTGTCTGTCAGCAATGAACAATTGGAATTTGACACTAAAAACACAAAACCATTTACAATAGTACCCCCAAAATGAAATATCTAGTTATGTCTGGCAAAATATGTACAAAACCTATATGCAGAAAACTGTAAAACAGCAATGAAAATAATAAAATATCTAAATAAATGGAGCAATATTCCATGTTCATGGATGTGAAGACTCAATATGGGTAACTAAGTTATCAATTCTTCACAACTTGCTCTGAAGATTTAATGTGAAGCCAATTAACATACCAGTAGGCCAGGTGCAGTGGCTCATGCTTATAATCTCAGTACTTTGGAGGCCAATGACAAGGGATCTCTTGAGCCCAGGAGTCCAAGACCAGCCCAGGCAACATAGGAAAACACTTTCTCTACAAAAAATAAAAAATTAGCTTGGCATGGTGGCACACACCTGTAGTACCACCTACTCAGGAGGCTGAGGTGGGAGGATTGCTTGAACCTGGGAGGTTGAGGTTGCAGTGAGCCATGATCATGCCACTGCACTCCAGCCTGGACAACAGAGAGAGTTGTAAAAGAAAAAAAAAAAAAAAGACAACAGCAAGCTATTTTGTAGATTTCATTAAGCAGATTCTAGTTTATATGAAAAGGCAAGGCACTAAGAACAGCCAACACAATGCTGAAGAAGAACAACACTGGAGGACTAACACAACCCTATTTCTAAACTTGTTATAAGGCTACAGTAATCAAGGCAGCATGGATTTGGTGAAAGGACACATAGAACAATGAAACAAAATGAAGAACCCAAAATAGACCTACACAAATACAGTCAACTGAACTTTGACAAAGGAACGACGGCAATTAAATAAATAAATACATAAATAAATGATAGTCTTTTCAATAAATAGTGCCAAAACAATTGGATGTTCTTACAAAAGAAAAAGAAAAAAGAACCCAAACACAAATCTTACAATTTACACAAAAATTAACTGAAAATGTGCCATACACCTAAATGTAAAGTGCAAAACTGTAAAACATCTTGGAAAAAAAAAAGAGAGAAACTCTACATTAGGTTTGCTGATGAGTTTTTAAATGCAAGACCAAGAGCATAATCCACAAAAGCAAACGTTGATAAACTAGGCTCTATTAAAATCAAAAACTTCTCTGAAAAAAATACTCTTAAGAGAATGAAAAGGCAAACCACAGAGAGAAAATGTTTGCAACACACATATCTGATTAAAGACTTACATCGAAAATAAACAATGAACTTTTAAAAATCAACAATAAGATAAAAAACTATCAACTTGAAATAATTGGAAGGATAAGAATACAATTTAAAAGAGTTTATTCAAGTGCTAAGCAAGAATGGCCAACTTAGTCAGTGCTCCAAAGCTGAAAAGTTAAGGTCTTGCTTATATAGGCAGAAAACAAAGAAATTTAACGGGATTACATTTTTCACACAGGACTAGTTTAAGAGTTACAACGATTTGATTAGTTACAACTTGTTTTCTTTTTCTTTTTCAATTTAAAAGAGTATATTTTACATTCCATCTTACACAATGTGATAGTCCTGAGGTCTTTGTGTAAGAGAAGTAAGAGGGAAGTCAATCTGTAATGAAGATCAACAGTGAAGATGGAAGGGGTCTTCTTTGGTGCCCTTTAGTCTTTTACAACATTTTACAAAAAATGCAGGTAAAGAAAACGGCCAATCTATAATCAGAGGAACAAAAGTTACAGCTAGTTTACATAACTCAGGTCCTATAATCGCATTCCTTTAAGACTCAAAATAATTTAAAGTTCCATCAGCTTTGATTGTAACTACTTATTTTTACACAACCCAACGAAAACATGGGCCAAAGTTCTAAGCAAACACCTCCTGGAAGAAAACATACAGATGGCAAATATGTATATGAAAAGACTCTCTATATCATTTATCATTACAAAGTAGAAGAGCAATGTGATACCACCAAACACCTATTAGAATGACTAAAATTAAAAACTGACAATACAAATAACTAACTAGTGTGCTAGGATGTGGTGCAACAGGAACTCTCATTCATTGCTGGCAGGAATGCAAAACAATACAGCCACTTTGGAAGACAGTTTGGCCATTTCTTATAAATCTAAACAGAGTCTTACCATACAATCCAGCAATCAAGCTTCTAGGTATTTTCCCAATTGATTTAAGAACTATGTTCATGTAAAAACTGCTTGTGAATGTTTGTAGCTACTTTATTTATAATCATCAAAAACTGGAAGCAAACAAAAAGCCCTTCAATAGGTAAATAAACCATGGTTCATGCATACAATAGCATGTTATTCAGCAATAAAAAGAAATGAGCTATCAAGCCATAAAAAGTGGATGAATCTTAAATGTATATTGCTAAGTGAAAGAAGCCACTCTGACACAGCTCTCTACTAACTGATTCCAATTCTATAACAGCCTGGAAAAGGTATAGAAATGGTAATGAGTAGTTTCCAGGGACACAGAGAGTGAGGTAAATGATTGAATAGGAGAAGCACAGATGATTTATTAGGTATGGAAATTATTCTGTATGATACTGTAATTGTGAATACAAGACATTATTTTTCAAATTCCAAAGAAACGTAAAGCAAAAAAGGTACGCTTCAAGGTATGAAATTTTTAAAAAAAATCACTTTAGAGGATCCCAGCAGAAAATGTGGGATATAAAAATTAACTAAATGTATTACACATGTATGAAACAATCTCACAAAATTGGGTGGGCGAATTAGTTTCAGACCTAAGAAAATTTGTAAATTAATGGAGTCTGTAATAATAACAGCAATAGGAACTTCTCATGAGCGCTGTAGTCTAGTTGATAAAAGCTGTTTCCCATTGAAGTTTGGGTTAGCAATTCTGAAAGCCCCATATGTACATACCAAAATTGAATAAGTAAGTAGATGGATGGCAGGTAGTGAGCGTGGAAAGTTACAGATAAGCAAGAGAAAGAGTTGGGAGCATCGGCATGAGCTCCTGTCTAACTCAATATACATAAGGTTGGTTACACATGGAAGTACTTTTAGATAAGTTTATATACATAGGTTAGAATACATCTCTTTGTCCTAACTGCTGAGAGAGCCTAGCAGCAAAAAGCACATCCAGTGCCCAAATCTTGGTTTTAAATACTATCATCCAATAAAAAGGAGCCGGGGTCCTGGGATAAATGGCTGATTCTACAGTTAGGGCAGGAAATATACAAGACATACCTGGAGCATCTTATAGTGCCAGAGTAAGAAGGTGTTAAAAAAAAAAAAAACACCACAATGATGGGCATATGTCAAAGGGGGTCTAGGATTCAACTGAAAGAGCTCCCAATAAAACTCTAAGCAACAGGAACAAAGCTGGAACAATTCAAGCAAAAATTTAATATTAGGTTATAATCCAAAGTACAAAAAATCCTCATGAGTGCCTATAAATCTGTATGAATATAAGCCATTGAATAAATAAATAACTTGGGAGAATGGACAAATTTCCGATGCAGAAGAATTTAAAATAATGTATGCTGATAGTTTAGTCTCAAGAAGGTGGACCATAACTCCCCACTCTTTAAATGTGGTGGTTCATAATGACTTCCTTCCAAGGAATACATTACAAATATGAAAAGGGGTGGGGGAGAAAAACTTTATAATGAAGAAACCTGGAAAACACTACCTAACCAGGTGATCAAGGTTAACGTCAACATTGATCAGGCCTATTGACAGTATGTACCCATGATATGAAGTGATATGATGTGATGACTGTCACACTCCAGTGGTCTTCCTCCCAAAATGCCATTGATAGAAAACATTAAACTAAACTAAATTTGGCCTGAGAATGCCTCCATACTCAAGTCCTTATGTAATGAACTGCAACCTAAGAATACATAAATGAACTAAAGGTCTAATTTAAAAGTATACTTGATATTGTTTGGTTCTATATCCCCACCCAAATCTCATGCTGAATTATAATCCCCACATGCTGGAGGAGGGGCCTGGTTAGAGTTGATTGGATTATGGGGGCAGAGTTCTCCCTTGTTGTTCCTGTGAAAGTGAGTGAGTTATCACGAGATCTGGTTGTTTGAATGTGTATGGCACTTCCCTCTTCACTGTCTCCTGTCATCAAGTTAAGATGTGCTTGCTTCCCCTTCACCTTCCGCCATGATTGGAAGTTTCCTGAGGCCTCCTCAGCCATGCCACTTGTACAGCCTATGGAACTGTGAGTCAATTAAATCTCTTTTCTTGATAAACTACCCAGTCTCAGGTAGTTCTGTACAGCAATGTGAGAACGGACCCATGCAATACCCTTAGATCAAATAACTGAGTCTCAGTCAATTACAGTAGCTGAGCTTCAGTCAATCACAAGAGGCTGATTCAAATAATGGCAAACACCACGCTGTAACCAACTAAACTGTCTCTATATCTCACTTCTGTTTTCTGTCCATAAGTGCTGCCCAACAACATGGCAGACCAGAGTTCTTAGAATCTGTTCTGGTTCTAAGAGCTGCATGATTCATTCATTAATTTTTCTTTGTTCAATTAAACTCTATTAAATTTAACTTGTCTAAAGTATTTTTCTTCAGCAAAGCTTTATTTGTAATAGCTGAGAACTGGAAACAATGCAAATGTCCATTGAACAGTAAATGGATAAACTGTAGCAATATCTGTGCAATGGAAAATCATTTACCTATAGAGAGAAATGAATAAAAATGATAAAAAAACAATAGAGATGAATCTCAAAATATTTATGCTGAATGAAACAAGCCAAATTAAAAAAAAGATACATACTGTACGGTTATTTATATAAAACATTTAAAATGCAAACTAATATATAGTAACAGAAAGCAGATCAGTTGTTGCCTGAAGTAGTGTGGGTAATCAGGGAGGATTAAGAGGAAGGGCTTACCAAGGGGCTTGAGCAAATTTGGAGGTGGTCGTGATAGATATATTTACTATAGTCAGCCTTCCATATCCCCGGGTTCCACATCTACGATTCAACCAATCACACATTGAAAATACTGACCAAAAAAATGGAAAAAATAACAATACTACTACAAAAATAAAAATGAAAAAACAATACAGTATAACTACTACTATTTATATAGCATTTGCATTGTATTAGGTATTATGAGTAATCTAGAGATGATTTGAGGTATACAAGTGGATATAAGTTAGGTTGTAGGCAAAGACTATGCCAAGTCCTATGCCAAGGACTTGAGCATCCACAGATTTTGGTATGCAGGAGGTCCTGGAACCAATCCCTCACAAATACTGAGGGTTGACTATATATCGATTATGGTGATGGTTTCATGGGCGCGTACCTATGTCAAAATTTATCAAATTTTACACTGTATATGTGTGCTGGTTATAGTAAATATTTATGATATAGTATTTTATAAACAACTGAATAATGAAAAGAAGTAAATATACAATTAAAAGTAGTTGAACTTCAAGTTTGCTGAGTGAGAGCCAAGATCATCCACAACAAAAATTTTCAGGATCTCCAAGAAATTGTTTAAATTCCTTTTAAAAGGTAACAGCTGCCTATGATATCTTTCCAATATTCTTTTTCCAAATATAAAGATTACCTTTCATGTCTTTGAAATGTACAAAATATCTGTTCATTTCTTAAAAAATGTTTTTCTAATGAAAGAAACAGTATAAGCAAAACAAATTCTTCCACTGCCGCCACATCCTCTTAATACCCAACCACACCCACAGAACAGTTGCAAACGTTAAAAGAAATGATCAACACCATGTGCCTCTTGATCATGAGTAGTCAACAAAAAGATTCCACAAAAATGATTTGGTCAAGCAAGAAGTGCAATAAGTACACATTTCTCCTTTGCTTTAAAGAAAAGGAGATTCACATTTTAATACTTATCTAACCATTATTTTAAGGGAAAAAATTAAATTAGATGTATTAGATTCCATGATCTTCTCTGTAGATAAAATATATGTTATTAATCATTGTATAAAATGAAATTCTTGGAGGATTAAAATATTCACCATTATGTATTTATCTTGAGAAACAGAACCCGAAAAACAGTTAGCAAATGTGCGTCACTGCTGTGCTTTGTCCTTTGTTGGATCAGTTTTACTCTTAAGATGAAATTTTCCATGAATTTTTATGACTTCCTATGGACAGGTACACTGGTGTGGAAAGTGTTTCCTGGGCAGAATTTTAGTACATTCTGTCTCTTTCTAGGGAATGGCTCCAAGTGAGCCAGAGCAAGATCCAAACATAATGGAAGAAAAGATACTAAGACACACTAAAGGGAGTCAAGCAGCAATTCATCTTTGATAACCTACAGATTCTGTACCAGAGTGCTAGCTCCGTCCTATATATTGCCAAAATTTAAAACTCTCTCTTAGAGAAGGGCAGTGTAACAATAACAATAACAAAAACAACCATAACAATAACGGTTATTTTTGCTGATATTTGCTGAACATATAGTATATTCCAGGCACTACTACAGTTATTTAAGCTTATAGCCTTTGAGGCAAGTATTGTTACCATTCTCATTTTGCAGGACTGGAGACACAGAGAGATTAAGTGACACAGCCAGTGAGTGGCAGAGCCAGGGTTGGAGGTCAGATAGTTCAGCTCCAGAGTCCGCTTCCCGACTCCCCGTCACATGCCTCTCAGACACGGGTTTTGTGGCAGACAGACCTGAAACTGTTTTCTCACCCTGCTACTCTACTTAATTGCACAGTTTTCTCACTCTGGTTCTTAAACGAGTCTACTGCTGCCTACCCCTCAGGCTGTGATGGGAATTCAGTGAGATCAAGTAAGTCTCCTGCCACAGATCCAGGCCAGTAGGAGGCATTGGGTTATGGTTGCACAAGCACTGGTAACACAAAAACATGCCAGACAAGACCACTGCCCTTGAGGAGCTCACCTTTGAGAGTAGAAGAGGACCTGCAGCATTCCTCCCACAACTGCCAGTTCTTCACTGAAGACACATTAAATTGTCTCTGCATTTCTTCCACAACTGTGTGCATGTTGGATCCATGACTCCAAGTGACCACTGATTTGTGTTGTGACTAGCCTGTGAGGTGAAATGAATGAAAGGTGGAAGCTTGGAAGTCTGGATTGTTGATTTCCAAGCTTGTTCTCCCTCCTGCAACTGCACAGGCAGAGATGACTTCCTAATCTGGTAAAAAAAAAAAAAAAAAAAAAAAAAACTATTCTAATTATGCAGTGCTTTAGAAGGCCAAATGTTATTGAACATAAAGTGCTTAGATGGTGGGCCTCATCAGCTCCAGCTCTCAAGTTTAATAGTTTTACATATGAAACCTTATGATGCTGCAGTAGGGAATTCATTTCCAATAAGGACTCATAGAAATCATTTTAAAATGCTCCTCCTACTGCTAGAAAAACTGAATATTAAATGTGACTGAAAGAGAGAGGGTGCCCCCCATAAAAGAACACAAATACAGAATGGTCAGGATACAGAAGAGCCCAGCATCATGAAAATAAAAGCCAGTATGTTGTGGAACATATCGAAGCAAATCAAATTTCTCATATACATCAATTATTACTACAAAAAGCAGTAATTTATATTTGATATCCTGCAGATTCGGTTGTCAGAGTGCTAGTCCCTTCCACTTATTAAGCCCAGTGCTCTCATACTAACATATAAACCCTACTTTCAGAGAAAGGCAATGTAGCAGTTAACAATAATAATGGCTATTTTAACCAATAATTATTGAGTACTCAGTATGTGCCAGACAATACTATATTCATTTATGATGATAATAGCCCTGTGAGGTGAGTAGTACTATCAGGCTTATTTTACAACTTAGGAAGCAAGACACAGAGGGATCTAGTACTAAACTACATAAATTAAAACAGGAACTTTGAGGTTTAAATGATTTGATACAATTTTATAAGGAGGTGCAAAGAGATTTTCAAAACAAATCACTGAATGTGCACTGCATGTTTTCTTTCAGTTGGGTAGCATTGATCAGAAGAGATAGTTATACTATGAAAGGATGGAAATCACAGTACAAATACAGTGGTTTGCACAACTGGGAGACAATGATGCAATAAGTAGGGGACTGCAAACAATAGCATGCTGTAGAGTCCTTAAAATCATGTTATAAAAAATATTTAAGCCAGGTGCGGTGGCCCACGCCTGTAATCCCAGCACTCTGGGAGGCCGAGATGGGCGGATCACAGGTCAGGAGATAGAGACTGGCTAACACGGTGAAACCCCGTCTCCACTAACAATACAAAAAATTAGCCGGGTGTGGTGGTGGGTGCCTCAGGTACTTGGGAGGCTGAGGCAGGAGAATGGTGTGAAGCCAGGAGGCAGAGCTTGCAGTGAGCTGAGATCGTGCCACTGCACTCCAGCCTGGGCGACAGAGTGAGACTCCGTCTCAAAAAAAAAAAAAAAAATTAATCACATAGGAAAATGGTCATGATAAAATCTTAAGTGAAAATAACTTTTAAAATATATACCACGATGATGAGGACACAATAGTGAACAAAGTAACCAAAACCCTGCTTGCGGGGAGCTCTCCTTCTATGATAACAACAACAACAACAACAACAAAATATATATATATATATATGATAGTAGATATTCAGGTATTGTCTGTCTAGCATCTTTTTGAAAACCAATCCTTCTCCACTCTGATTCTCATAATATTCTTCAGTCCTTGAGTACTTACTCATGGGCCTCTTCTTGACCTGTACACCTTTGCAGGTCTTGGGAGCAGGAAGGTAACACAGCTGTAATTGAGTATTGAACACAGCTGTAGCCCATCACAGTAAGCCATCCTTAGGCTAGAGTGAGTGCTAAATAATAAGCACGTGTCATAAACCAGGACAGTCAGACACTTCACTGATAATTTTGTCAAAGCAAATGGGAAAAAATAAACCCTTCCTGATGGAATTGTTAAGATTTTGAGGTGGAACTCAGGCTAACCATGGTCATCATGCCTACTATTTGAAGAGAATGGAACTAAGAATTGAAGAGAAAGAGGAAACCTTGATAAAATCATTTTATTTTTTTACTGAAAGTTATTTAAGTTTCCTCCCACTGTAAAGAAAAAAAAAAAGTGTTAGCTAAAGCAAACATATCATAGGGATCTCTGCTTGAGCCTAGGTTTGGCAGTATATCTGATTAAATTGTTGGGGCCAGTAAAGGAATCTGTTTGCACATATTAATAGGCAGAGATAAATGTGCTCTGCTGGGCCTGGGGTGTCAAAAACAGAGGGTGCAGCAAACAGAACAGTGTTTGTTCCCCAGTTGCTATGCATTTTTTGAGTCCTAAAAAATGAACAGATGCTGGTAAAAGGAGAGGTTTTTGTGGAATACTTTGTTAGGCTTGAGGGCCAGCGCCTCTTCTCAGGGTCCCAGGATAGTGACACAGCACATGGGGTATGAAACACAGTATGGCTCTGCCACGTGAGGACCGCAGGGCATTGGCTTATTTTGTTAGCTCAAGTCCAAGATTTTGCAGTTTAGGGAGGACCTGAAGGCAGTTCCCTTGTCACAGACAAGGTATCCTCAAGGAAGATAAAGACAAGGTGGCCGAAGAGCTGTCATGGAGTGGTTTTGCACAGTAGACTTGGAGTGCAGAAGACATGCTTGTTTAGGAGCCTATAGGACCCACTTTGGACTTGCCATAGTGGCATGGTATGGTGATAAGGGAGAGCTTAGGCTCTTTATCAGGCTGGAGGGAGCACAAGTCAGGGAAGTTTAAGATAATTACTGTTGCTTTAACCTCACTATGCCATTAGAACAATTATGTTTGGAAATATTTAAAATATATATTTGGAAGGACAAGTACCAAAATGTTAACAATGGCTGCTTTGAGATGACAGCATTATGAATGATTTATTTTCTTCTTTGACCTTTTGTTAATTTCCCCAAATATTCAATAATTAAATTATCTGTTATAATGTGATCAGTAAACACGTAATAACGTGTGTGTGTGTGTGTGTGTATATATGTGTGCGTGTAGTTTTCAAATGCATCCAAACTATATAGTTTATTTAGTCCTCTGGGAAGTGTCATTCAAATGCATCCAAGAACTGATAAAACTTCTCAAACAATTTTACAACTTCAATTTCTGAAGAGAAGGAAGAAAATCTAAGAACTTGGTGATCCAAGTGTTGAAGGATTTACCAACAAAATTGTCAGAAATAGCATCTCAGAAAGTCACCTGAAGATGAAAGAAATTGGAAATACTGCATTAAATTTGTGTTTTTTAAAATTTTAGATATGTAAAATATAGAGTCCGTTTAAATAGTATTGTTTGAATGACTGTAACTACATAGTTACAGTCTACCTGTGTCTATGTTTATATCTTTACATAAATACATGCCTTTACATATACATAGTTATCTGTTGCTGTAACCTATACCATTAAAATAATGATGTTTGAAATTTACTAGAAAAAAACCAAACAACCACATAAAAAAGTGGGCAAAGGACATGAACAGACACTTCTCAAAAGAAGACAATTATGCAGCCAACGAACATATGAAAAACAGCTCAACATCATTGATAATTAGAGAAATGCGAATCAAAACCACAATGAGATATCATCTCATACCACTCAGAATGACAATTACTAAAAAGTCAAGAAACAACAGATGTTGGTGAGGCTGTGAAAAAATAGGACCACATTTACACTGTTAGTGGGAATGTAAACAAGTTCAACTATTGTGGAAGACAGTGTGGCAATTCCTCAAAGATCTAGAACCAGAAATACCATTTGACCCAGAAATCTCATTACTGGATATATACTCCAAGGAATATAAATCATTCCATTATAAATATACATGCATGCATATGTTCACTGCAGTCCTATTCACAGTAGCAAAGACATGGAATCAACCCAAAGGCCCATCAATGATAGACTGGATAAAGAAAATGTCATACATATACACCATAGAATACTATGCAGCCATAAAAAGGAATGAGATCGTGTCCTTTGCAGGGACATGGATGAAGCTGGAAGCCATTATCCTCAGCAAACTAACATGGGAACAGAAAACCAAACACTGCATGTTCTCACTTGTAAGTGGGAGCTGAACAATGAAAACACATGGGCACAGGGAGGGGAACAACACACACGGGCATATCTGGGGGTGCCGGGGGAGTGAGAAATCAGGATAAGTGATGGATTGATAAGTGTAGCAAACTACCATGGCACACGTTTACCTATGTAACAAACCTGCATGTCCTGCATGTGTATCCCAGAACTTAAAATAAAATGAAAATTAGAAAAAAAGATGTCTGAAAAAAATTTAAATATATTAAAATTAGCTATACACATGGATATAGATAAAGGTAAAGACATAAACATAGAAACAGATGGTCATAGGTTTAGGTGTAAGTATATGTTTATCATGGCTTTCAGAGTCATATTTGAGACCTATTCCTATATTCTCCTCTATATAATCTTTATTCAACTGAAACCTCCTATCCCAAACGTTTTCAGAAACCTAATCCTAATTTCCAGGGAGACATTATTACAGTCTAATCCCTAGTCAACTTTCCATTTCATGTCCTCATTTTTTAATGTATTTATAATAAAGCAGTGGTATGAAGAGTCCAGAAAGATTTAAAAGAAAGGACAGATATAGGCTCTCTACACAGTGATCCTATTACAATCACAGGAGACAACAAAAACCCAGGAAAACTGCGTCTCACAACTCTGGGGCTCTAACTTCCGTAACCCTGGACAAAGGGCATCTGACAAAGTTTATGGAGATGGTCAGTAATTGTTTTCTAAAGGATAACACAGAATAAAACTCATCTTCTAGTTTACCCTCTGGAGACACTATATCTCCCTCCTCCTATAGCTGGCTGCTTATTTTGCCTCTCATTATCTAATTCACCATTTTGTCTGGCCTTTAATAAGATTCCACTTTGTTTCTGGCAAATCATTTGTGCTAATAATTTCTGGCTCAAGTTCTCGCTACAGCCTCGTATGAATGATGACTTGTTGCTTTGCTAAGAGCTCATTTGCTGGACTGTAATTTTGGTTCAAGAAGAATTAACATTTTGTAAAACAGATGGTGGATAATAATTCATCACACCTTGAAAGCTTCAATGATGCTGCTGCTGTTGGAGTGAAAGCCAGGTTCATTTGACAGGTGTTCCATTGCCACTTGCTATTGTTTGAGGTGACATAAAACTTTTCTCTCCTGCATGCCTTGAATTTCTTAACAGAACTTGCAATACCCAAAAGGCTCTCTGACTTGAGGACAGTATGTTCTTGTAGGGCAAATCTTTCTATGTGAATACATGAAAAATGTAATCCCTGGACCCGTTCATCATTTCCTTGGTTAAAGAGACAATTAAATAATTTTTGCTGACTTTTTCATATATGCTCTTTGCCAAATCAAATCTAAAGCTTAAAATTACATTTCTAAAACAGACATTCTGACTCAGTAGCTAAGAATAAGACTGAAGAAAAACAATTTAAAGATCAAGTAAACAGGCTTTCACACCTGGTAAGCTGTTGGCAAATTCAAATCCTCAAAGGAGTTACACTGCGTTGCTTTAAGCAGACTCAGAGTATGTGGACATTTGACCTCAAAGCTACCCTTCAAGGATTTGTTCTCTTAACCTTCTCCAGGTATTGTGCATAACACACAGTGTAGACAAGAGCTGGACTAACGGTTCTAATGCAGGTAATGTGTGTGCAGAAGCAAATCGAGGAGGAGGGCTCTAGATTGATAACTATACACTGACTGACAGGCTAGAGGGATCCAACATTATCATGGAAAGGAATAAGATAATACATACAGTTTGATTAGTTTTTATCCAAGAAAAGTCATGCTCATTATGACTTTGAAATTTGAATATGCAGATTGAGAGGTGGATCTCACAGAGGTTATTTAAAAAAAAAAATTCTAAAAATGCAATGCTATAGAAATAAAAAAGGACAAGATTTTTGGAAGAAAAAAAAGCATATTTATGGCAAAAGGTCTCCGACTCCCCTCTTCTGGGGGTGGAGAGGTATTCTAAAGTATGTTTTGCACTGTCTCCCAGATTTCCCCAGTAGAATTAAGCCCTGGTTGCCCACAGTGGTAAACTGATCAGTAATGGGCTCTTTATTTGTTTCTTCCCTTCCCTATCCCATGTCCCCACTCCCTCATCAGTGCTTCCTTGGATTGTCTCCAAAGAAACTACTTTCACACAAATCCTCATGTCAGTGTCTACTTCTAAGGAAACCCAACCTAAGATGGTGTGTATGCCCATGAGTCCCTCGGGACTGTAAGAACACCCTATTTCTGTATTTTCCTCAGGAGGCAATAGTGAATAAGAAGCAGTATAAAGTTCAATCTGAGAACAGAAAATAACTCTAGTCCTCCTGAAAAAGTACTTACAGGTGGAGGTCAGTCTCATGCATATTATCTATTAGTTTGCTAGGGTTGCCATGACAAAAAGTCACAAACTCGGCGGCTTAAAAGAACAGAAACATATTCTGTCACAGCTCTGGAGCCTAGATGTCCAAATTCCAGGTGTTAGCAGGGTCATGCTCCCCATGAAGGCTCTCGGGAAGGAATCATCCTTGCCTCTTCCTAGCTTCTGATGGTTGTCTGCAATCCTTCATGTGTGTGGGTTGGCAGCTGCATCATCCCAGTCTCTGCCTCCAACTCCACATGGCATTCTTCCATGTGTGTCTCTCTGTATCTTCACATAGTGTTATAAGGACACCAGTGTTGAATTTAGGAAACCTCCTGCTTCCTGCAATCCAACATGACCCTCATCTTAACTTGATTATATCTGCAAATACTGTTTCCAAATAAGATCACACCCACAGGTACCAAGTGTGTGGACTTGAACATACTTAAGGCGGGACAAAATTCCACCCACAACATGCTACATCCACCAGTCTAACAGAAGAGAAGTCAAGCAGCTTTCTGTCCCTGCTCACTCACATGTAACAAATATGCTGCTGATGATGATGATGATGATGACGATGAAGAAAATAACGGTGATGATGAAAATGACAGTGATGATGAGAATTTTAGAAATCTACTCCAGCCAGGAACAAAACTCTCAGCAGTTAGAATATACAAAAAACCCATGGCCAGTGCTTCCTAACTCCTACTTACATCTGCTTTTTATTTATCTTTCTAGGCTAGTGACGGTTTCTAGAATCTTTGCTCTGAGCATTCAGTAACTGCTTTGGATTTTAATGCCCTCTCTCCTGAGAACAGTAAGTGTATTTCTGACAACACAGTGCCTTCCCCAGATGAAGTGAGAGCCAAAAGTACCAGCTCATCAACCCCTCAGTCCCTGACCTTAGCTGAATTCTGTTGCTCCGATGAACAGAGCTAGCCAGGAAGAAAACAGCCACATGACATTTTCCACCATTGGTTGCTTGCATCTGAGTGTGTCCCTTGTTAAAGGCAATCCACTCTCATCTCTAGAAGCATACCTGGTTTTCAAGTGAAATACTCCCAGGCCCTTGAGTAATTCACGAACGGGCAATGGTATAATATTTGAGCCATATAAATGTGTATTCAGCTGCTTTGATGCAATTTCTCTTTGGCTTACTAATGAGAAGGCATTGGAAAAGAAAAAGGGAGGGTTATTGAACAACCAGAGCAAAACGTCCATCACTAATTATCTGAAAGCCCAAAGATCCAGCATCCTGATTAGCACAGGCCTGGAAAAAGCACAGAGTAAAACTGGACATTTATTCTTCAATTAGAGCATAGAATGATTACTGCCTTCCAGATGTCCTAGGAACAACCTTCAACTTCATCACTCCTTGAACAGAAAAGTAATTTAAAGGACAAAGAAATGCCCACTTGGGCTCTGTGAACACAGCACCAAAATTCTTTGGTAAGGAAGGCGTGCCTGACATTTTTCAGCTTTTATATCTTCATCCAATTAGCCTCTTGCTGAGGTAAAAACAAGAAGAGTTGTTTACAAAAAAACTTAGAAATGTAAACAGAGGAGAAGAAGATAGAAGAAAACACAACAAATTACTAACTACTAATCTTTGAAAATGGAATTGGGAGTGTTTTATTATTTTCTTTTCAACACCTTTACATTTTCTACGAAAAGCATATATTGTTAGTGATTTATCATTCATGGTATTGAATGCTTACAATATACATGCACATATTTCATTTAATTCTGACCAAAAACGAAAACAAAAGAACCTATGTAGGAAGTATTATTCCCATTAAGTAACTTGCCTAAGGTCACTCAACTGATATATGGTAGTCAAGATTCACACCCAAGTCTACGTAATTTTGTTGTCTCCCATATATTGTTTTCATAATCAGAAGGAGAAAAGAAGACATACTCAAAATAGTATCTAATATAGAAAGAATAGTGGAATCAACTTGTGTAAAAAAAAGAAATAAAAGCTTCCAAAAAAAAATGCCACTGTAGAGGCTAAAAATCTGTAATAATATTTTATCTCAGATGCACCCAATATCAGTTACCAGATAGTCAATGATCTTTCCATATGAAAATGCATATTACTAGCCATGGCACCTTATACTGCGCATGAAAACCCAGGGCATACAGGTAGATTCTGCAACTCTTTTTGGGGAGGGCCAACACAATGACCCAAGTCTGCGTCAACTTTCAGCATTTAGAGGGCTTTGTGACCTCAGTCAGTTTGCTTGTTCTTTCTGCAGTTCCAGGTTTTCATTTGTTTGTTCCTTTGTCCATTGATTCAACAAATATTTCCTCTGTGCCTAATATGCCAGTTATTTTTCTAGGTAAGTGTGGTGAATAAAAGAGGCATGGTCTCAGTCCTCACAGAGCTCTGCCCCTCACCTTGGAAGAAAGATAACAAGGCTTGCTTCAGTCAGGGTTGCTGCAAGGACTGAATCAGAGAATGTAAAGCATCTGCCCCAGCACTTGACACGTGGAAGCCACCCAATACATTTACCACTGGGATTATCTCAGTTATTCCAGCTATAAAATAGAATTTATCTTATCTCACTTGGCTGGGTGTGAGAGTACTGATCTCTGTAATTCTTCCCTAATTCATCCATCCCAGTCTAGAAAATACCATAGTTTTCAAAATATGCTTCAGAGAAAATAGGATCAGAAAACAAGATAAGAATGTAGATATTTTAGTTTAGGCTTATGATACATTAAATTCCATTTACTTTTCTTTTACTTTGAATATCAAAATTCACCATACCATATTTAATACGGTCATGTAAAAACTGATGATTCACTAGGAAAGCTCTTAAAATATTCATGTAGGCAAATTCTAATCATCTTAGCTTTTATGATTTGAGTTAAGGGGAAAGTCTGATGAGGACTGTTAAGCAAGTTCCTACTTTTTAAAGGCCTGCAGAGGGATCTTGAGGTCTAAGTAAGCCTTTGTGACCAGAAACATGTTCATATACTTGTGCCCAGTGATATATACTTCCTGTAATGCACATTCTATATGTTATGAGCACAATATTTGAGTGTGTACCAGGGACTTACATAGATTTTCTTTAATGTTCCAAACACTTCTAGTAAAGTTAGACATCCTCTCCATCAGAAACTAAAACCAGGAGATGTTAAGCAGTTTACCAAGTTATACTAACTAATAAGTGTCAAGGCCTGAATGTGAACCCTAATTGTCTGACTAACTTACCCTCTTTTGAGAACACCACACCAGGGCTCCACCCACGGGGAATTTATTACTTTTCAAAGCAGTTCATTTCTTCTTTTTAAAAGCTCTTATAATTCAGAGTTTCTTCTAACACTGAGCTGAAATCTACCCCTCTCCTTGTAGTTACCATTGGCTGTAGTTTCACATTTCAGTTAAATTAGTTAAACTAATCTTCTTCCACATGAGAGCTCTTCAGATATTCAGAAACACCTTTCCTTTCTTTCTTTCTCCTCTTCACTCTTCTCTATCAAGTTTTCCTTTCTTCAAAACAAAATAATCCCACTTTTCTACTCTGCTTTAAATTTCATTGTTTTAAGTCCCTCCGTGCTCAGTAGGGTAGATATTCCATTGTTTTAAGTCCCTACCTGCTCAGTAGGGTAGCAAAACCTGCTCAGTTCCAATAATCATAGTCTCAGTTGTTCACATCACTGTTTTAGAAATTAAATACAATACCACAGGTGTGATCTGAAGTGTACCAAGTGGAATTTCATTGTCGCCATCCTTGTCTTATGTTATACTTCTATTTATGTAGTTCAACAGCAAATTAGCTATTTTATTCTAGCTACTTCATGCTGCTGACTCACATGAATTTGCTATGGTTACAGCAAAGCCTTTAGGTCTTTTTTACATATACAACTATGAATCCACATTTTCCAAGATCCTATTCCTATGCCTTGCTTACTTGACTTTTTTTTCATATTAAGCTATACTTCTTAAATTTTGGAAGGCTGAAATAAAGGGCCAAGGTTTTTTATTCATTTCTGTCATTAAATGGATTTCCTCTTCACAGTTTTATTCCCTCACAAGTGTCCTTCCAAGTCATTGAGTAAAAATATTGACCAAACAAAGACTAAAAGGGAGTTTGAAATTCTGCCCCACACCCTGTAGACTTCTTTCTCGGTTGAGATCAGCTCACACTTCAGCAGCTGATAGGCAGGGTCAATTCAACCATTTAGGAATTCACCTAATGGTACCAGCCTGCAGCCCACAGGCTCCTGCAGGATTCCTCCTCAAGGAGTTTGTGAAAGTCCATAACATGTGCTCTGCTGGTATCAATATTCCTTGTCTGCTTGTGTCCTACATCTCCAGGATAGTACCTGGTACTCCTGGATGTCTTTTGTTGTAAAAGATACAAAGTCCCTAGTTTATTTCTTGTCTTCATTCTTTACTCTGAAAGAATTGCTCTTGCCAAATGCTCACCTTGATGCTATTACAGTTTGAGACTTTCCAACTTTCCAGACAAGATCAGTTTAATGGGCATTCGACTTGTGTGCAGAAACACACACTCAAATGGGCCATGCACTTGGCTTAATGCCCTGCCGTCACCATTTTGAAAGTTTTAGAAATTTTATTTATTCAATTGTTAATGTATTAAATGTATAATGACATAGTAAATTAAAAATACTGTGACAAGGTGAGATAAAGGCTACAGAAGAAAGAAAAATCTTCATATTTTAGTATCTTCAACAGTAATGTTTACCTGCTGTTTGAATAAGGAACCCCACATTTTCTTTCTGCACTGTGGTCCACAAATAGTGTAGCTGGCCTTGTTTTGGGGGTGGATATTTAAAATATTTAACAAGTATAGCATGGCCCTCACCTAATTGGAATAGATGCCTAACCCATCAAAAATTGGTGCCAAGTGGTATGTAGGACTGCAGCATACCAGCTGAATATTGGCCTTGCTGCTTTCTGCTGCGTTGGCATGGTCACCTGGGAAGCATGCCCTGATGACCATGCCCTGAACACCTTCAGGTCTTGGCATGCCCTGAACACCTTCAGGTCTGCATCACTGCCAATCCTACTCACTCTCCCCCAGCTTACCTATCTTCAAACTGCTGCACTACATCAAACCATCTTTATTCTTTCTTTATTCCAGACTTGAAAACAAAAACACATTACTTCCAAGGAAGGCTTAAAGTGAAAATTCCATTAGAACCCTGTGAAAGTTAGAAAAATTATTAGCTAATTTGCTATTTCCCATAGAGTCCATACCAGTATCAGACCTATTACATTCTCATTTATTAACTTCATGCTTTGAAAGATTTCTGGTTGAAGAAAGTTGGTTCACCAGATGTTTTTGTAAAGGCAAGAGGAGGGGTTAATAATTATAAACTTTTTCATACCTCAGTCCTCTGACATAATCCACAGAGCTTTGCCTTCCAAAGGCACTGGTTGGCATGGATATTCTCGTAAAATAGATTTGGGGACTTTTTATGAAATGCAAGGAAATTCTTTTTATGAAATGCCAGGAAATTCTGATTCTTTTTCTTTCTGAAGTGAGGAGAAACCATTTCTTTCAGAGCTCACGTCCAGCAAAAGGTGAAGTATAACCTTAGTCTACATGCCTGTTATGTCCTGCCAAACGCACAACTAGAATCAGCCCAAAAGCAACGGTGGGGGGAATTCCCACAAGACAGTGCCCCAAACAATCCCAAGATGAGGCAGGTTGAGGCTCCTAAGACAGAAGCACTAATTGCCAGGGTGATCAGTCCAAACCATTTCTGAGACAAAAGCACAGAGCAGGCTGCAGCAGTCCTCGCAAAGGACAGCAAGAGAAAAGGGGTGTTCTACCCAGGTTATGTCCTGCAGTGGACGGGTCAGCATATCAATTTTATATGGGAGTTAAAGGAATTTGGCTCAGGGATGGGGCCTGTTGCTTTCAGTGTTTGGAGCAACAACCTCAATACTTTTGTCAATATCTGGGAAGGTTCAAGGCCCTGGTTTGAGTTCAAGCCTGCTGGGAAAAACCTGCAGCTGACTGGATCACAGAGCAGTCAAATCACTCTGTGAGTTTTTGGTCAGGACACAGAAAGAAAAGGCAGGGAGAAATTTGAGAACCCTACATTTACCAACAAGTCCTTCACAGCTGTTTGATCCTGACTTCCCATCCTGGTACTGCTCAGGTTTTAAACTATTAATACAATCAGTGAACAATCAGATTATCATCACTTTTTATGAATATACTTATCTGTGACATTTCCGCAAAATAATATCCCTCTTCCTAAAATATCTTCCTCTCTCTATTCTATATCTCTCATATATCTTTACAGTTTTTAGTTCAGATTCCATTTCTCTGCGAAATTTTCTTCTTTTCCACTACAAAGTCTCCTGCATTACTATTTTTAAACTTTTCAGTCTAAGGGTCATGTATCTAAATTTGTTGAAATCATCCCATTTGTCTGCTTCACATTTAGAAAGCATCTAAGTTCAAATGTAGTGAAGGCTAATTAGAAAATTTCTAAGTCATGTACATCTATGAAAGATTAAAATTGATCAGATGTGGCGGAAAGAACATTGACTAGGGTTGAAATTCTGCTTTTCCTACTTTCTAATACATGGTCTTTGAAATTCTTTTACCTTTATAAATTTGTATTATTTGTGAAAAGATAATAACACACACCTGGAAGGTGTATGATACGTGGGAAATTATCCTTTAATCAACTAGACAATTCCTGGCACAGAATAACCCCTCACTAAATAATAGCTATCAATATTAGAAAACACTCACCACTACATGCCTGATTTTTCATTTCAATTCAAGTCAGTACTATAAATAGGTAGTGTCTTCTATCGCCAGTCAATTTTGTGGACGATCAAGAGATAGATAGATAGACAGATGCTTAGGAAAGCTGTTGAAGAGAATAATAGTTATTACTAAAACAGAAAACATGTTGATGGAAACTAAAATGAAAACAACTGCCAGAAGATCAGAAGCAGATGTGTTGGTGTGTTAAGCAGAGACCAGTATGTGTCCGGGTATCAAGAATGACTTCATGGTTTCATGGTCTCTATGGCAAGAAAGACGTAAAAAGTCTGTATTTCTTTTGAGGATCCCTTGAGGAATGTCCTGACTGCCCCATTCCTGTTTTCCAGGCATTTTAAATCCCTACTGACCTGGAACAGTTTAAAAGTTGTAGTACACAGATGAGATTTATGTGACAGCCTCATGCATCATTTTTCTCACCTCAGTGACCTTAGTCCCCTGAATGCTATTTTTTGTAAAGTGCATCACCACTGGAGAATTTAACAGGTTGTCTTTATTTTGCTTATTTCTCCAAATTTCTGCTCTACAACTTTTTGGGCCTTTCAGCTACAAAAGCAATTTCTCAGGGATATATAAAAGTGTCAGTGTTACTAGGTGGTCTGATGATGCATGGTATACTTCTTGGTAGAGCAAAGGCGATGGAGAAGGTAATGCTTTGAATCAAACACTGACAGGAGGGCAAAAATGGTGGTGTATAATACATTCTCCAGTGGAATAGGTTACAAATGTACAGAGAGTTGTGACAATGCATGCATGAGATGCATACCACACACCAGAAGAGCCACGCCAAGCTTTAGGATGAGAACTTGAAGAATCTCTCAGAGTTGTTCTCATGTCACATAAGTTGGAATTTTGAAATGAAATACATTGCATGTATGTTTGGGGCACTCAGGGGAAAGAATAAGGAAACATGCTACTCTTCCACTTGACTAATTGCTATTTATTCTTCAATGCTCAATTCAAAAATTACCTTCTTCAGGAAGCTTTCTCAGATCCCCACCCCAGCCATCAACACCAACCTCCACCACTCTACTACTGCTACCATCATCTCCCTCTCGTTCTCCACCACCCAACCACCCCATCACCATCATTCTACTATGACATCACTTCTAGCACTACAGCCCAATCTGCTTCGGCAACCCTGTGCATGCCTCTTTCTAGGCAATTTTACATTATATTTAAATGTGACTTGCTACTGTCTTGCTAGACTTATCTTTTGGGAGTCAGGGATTACTTTAATCTTGTTTCCCCACTACCTAATAAAGAGCCTACCCTATCATAGGTACTCAGTACATGTTTGTTGAATGAATGAACAAACCTAACAATGGAATTACTTTTCAGAAATGTTTGCAATATGGAGTTGTCTTCTTTTTAACAAATTATAGCGAGATTCTCAACTTAATTCTTTCCAGTCACTAAAGAACACTTAGGAGCAATTCGTTAAGTGACACCCTAGTGACCAGAAAGAGATATTGCAGCTAATTCCAAAAGTAATTTTCAGACAGAGTATACTCACAGGAAAAATATGGCTAAATACTTTCTAAGACCATTGGATAGGAAGCTGTAAACTAATTCAGTGGGTTGCATCTTTCCAGACTCTCTGAGAAACTGATAAATGGTGGGTGTCATCCGTTTGAAGCCAATTAGGAAAAAATGTGTTTTAAAGAAATCTTATACCCCATTACCTTTATTTATGACTTAAATGGATCTCTACACATGGAATTTCCATACATGGAAATTCATGTTTAACTCTAACACAGATTCTCAATTGCTCACAAATGCTCCTTGAAAAAGAAGGGGGAAAAATCCTGAAGTTATCTTGTTTATTTCTAAAGGTTGTTCCTTTTGTTTATGAGATTGCACATTCTTCGAAGACAAGAGAACAAACAGAAAAAAAAAAAAGAGAAGAGAGAAGGCAGAGCTCTAGAGAGACAGGAAGAGGAAAACAGAAAAGAGTTAAGAATATACATTTAAATACCAGCATCACATCAGTCACTATTTCCAAAAACCAAAATAACTTTGGAGTCTGTAACTTCTGGTAACATGAAACTCACTTGCACTATCTGGCCCTAATTCTACCATTCATAATGTGACATTACAGATGTGACTTTGCCCTTCTATTCCTTTTTCTGTAAGTTTGAGGGGCTGATGTTATTTACCCCAAGATCTCTTCATGAGCAGTAATTTTATAAAATTCTGCCAATCAATACCAAGTGTTCTCCGTTTTCTCATCTCTCTGATTCTTTCTCAATTAGAAAACTGAAGTCCATGTCAAGAACAACACTACAAATGGCCACCCACTCAGGGATCTCAGTAGTATTTATTTTTAAAATTACACAGTGAAAGAGTATTTGCTTTATTCTGTTGCCAAACTCAAGGAGAGCTATAGGCACAAAAACTGTCTTTGAATTTTAAGGCCTTTATCAGTCAAATTCCCTCAGGGTTAAACATAGATCTCATTCCAATAATTCAACACCTTACAACAAAAAGAAAGTAAGACAGACAGACAGAGTTACATGGCTCTCCTGGCTGTTGTCACCTATTCCTTAAATCAATATACTCCCAGAGAAGAGAGAAATACTTTACAGTCCAGGAATAACCCATCCATTTACTTACCATTCAGCATCCACTGAAAACAGAGAATCTAATAAGTTTCCATTTCAGCCCTTTCTCCACCTCAGAACAGCAAAGATACAGGAAGAAGGTAAGGGGAAATATGGCAAAGAGGAAGCAAAGGTTGATTTTGCTTTTTGGGTTAAAAATTGCATACACTGGATCACCATGGTTTTGTGTTTCCTTTATTTACTATGATTTTGGTTTTCTAATTAATATTACTAGTACAACTTTTACATTCCAATCTGTTTCCAATGACAGAGCTTCTTACACTAACAAAAACAACCGAGATCAGGAGTATATTTCAGAAGTCAGGAGCAGGAGTGACTCAGGGAGCGGAGCCAAAGACTTGCAGATCTGGAGGTGAAACTGTGTCCTGAACTGGGACTAACTGGCCACCATTTGCTTCCTGTTTAGACAGGTGTTTCCTTCTTTATTTGCTCCTTAAAAGCCGACTTTCTGCAATATATTAAGTATCTTGAAGTTCCTAAATGTAGAACTTTTTGTAGGGTGATGTAGGGTTAGGTGGGATGGGTGGTCTTGAATTGCCTCAACAGACTTTGGTCGTGGTTAAAACTGATCCACTTAGGGTAGAATTTCCCAAGTAGGAGGAGAGATTTCCTGATTCCAGAGGTTCTTAGCAGCTCTATAGTGAGTTGAAATCCCTCTGAGTCACTCTCCACTTATGAACATATGGCACTAAGAACAATTTTTTGGAAACGAACATTTTCTTACCATGTCCCGTACTTCACATCCTTTCCTAGGACTGACCCTAATAATTGGCACCTGGTTGTGTAAGAATACAAAGAGCAACTCGGAGAAGCTAGAAATTTGTTTTCATGTTTCACGCTTTCATATTTTTGACCTTTAGAAAATGAGTTTTAATGAGAGGTTAAATAATTTGAAATAATTTTTCTTTGGAATATTAAAGAAAATTTCTGAACAGTTTCTGGGCAGATTTTTGGAACCTGGTGTTAGTTTTTAAGTATCTCAGAAACACACTTCTGAATGAATTTAAAATTAAACTTTGAGCCTGGCGCGGTGGCTCACGTCTGTAATCCCAGCACTTTGGAAGGCTGAGGCGGGCGGATCACAAGGTCAGGAGATGGAGACCATCCTGGCCAACATGGTAAAACCCCGTCTCTACTAAAAATACAAAAATTAGCTGGGCGTGGTGGCTCGTGCCTGTAATCCCAGCTACTCGGGAGCCTGAGGCAAGAGAACCGCTTGAACCAGGGAGCTGGAGGTTGCAGTGAGCCGAGATCGCGCCACTGCGATCCAGCCTAGCAACGGAGTGAGACTCTGTCTCAAAATAAAAGAAAAAAAAAAAAATTAAACTTTGGCTATGTTACATGTCATTAATAAAACACACCTTGTCCAGCTAAGCATTTTTAAAATTTTACTTGCAAAACACACACACATACATACCCCAAAATTGTTGGCAAACATCCAGGGGATCAAACAGAGATATTTTTCTCCCAAAATCTAACTCTGCTTTAAAAAATAAACACAGAGGTATCAGCCTTCTAATCTCATACTGAAAGGATTTATCTTTTTCAAGCCAAAGATATTTGGAAATTAAGTTGAAGTTGTATATATAAGATAGTTCTATACTTAAAGGGTATATGGATAAAAGAATCTGAGGGTATTGTTATTTTCTTATGAATGGCTTTATTTTTACCAAAAATTAATGTTCTGTGTAACTCTAATAATACACATTAACAAAATGAAGAAAACTAAAATTACCTACAAATCTCATGACCCAGAGTAAATCATTAATGTTTTAAATATTATCCTTCTACTCTTGTTTCTAAAAATCAAATGTATTTTTAAAATTACTTTATACTTTATTGTGTTGTCATTTATTAAATATTTATTGTCCATCTTATTAAATACCATCCCACAATGTTATTGAAAATAATTATATGCATAGTTTAATATATGAGTATTGCATCATTTAACTCACCAATTATCAATAGAAATTTGGAATATTTCCAATTATTTGATATTGAATTCTATTATGAATATCTTGAGTTATTATTTTTTCAATGAAATCTTTCAGAAACCAAAAAGCATTTGTAAATTATACTCCAGAAATGTTGTACGTACCCAGCAGCAGAATATGAAAGTGCTTTTTTCCAAATATCCTCATCCACATTGAGTGTTAACATAATTTTAATCTTTAGAAATTTAATAGGTAAAAAATGACGTCCAATTATTTTTTGTGTATGTATCGTATGTGTGTTTGTGTGGATACATATATGTACATACATTTCTTTGAAATATATATATTTCTTTGATCATTAGTGAGACTATATAGTTTTATGTTTATCATTTCCATTTCTTCTTTTGAGAATTTCTTGTCCATATTCTTTACCCAATCATTACTTCTCTTTTATTGATTATCCTTCTATTATCATAAAAAATATGATATTAATTACACTTATTGAAATGTAATTCATATTGAAGAATTTAAGTCCTGCCCACTGACTCTCCAGCTAACACACTTTTCCTGCTTTGTTATCTACCTCTCACTTCTGTTCATGGAGTTTAGAGGTATGAAAGTTTCAAACATTTAGGATTTGAAATCTATTAAATTTCTTAGTCATTTTTACTTCTGTATTCTACCTTCTGCTTAGAAAATCTTTACATAGCCCAGTTTTTAAATAAACTTTCACTTATATTTTCTTTAAAATTTGTATCATTTATCTCAGTACACTTACGTTTTTAATTTCTCAAGAAATTGTTTTAATATGTAATGAAAGTTTTATTAGACCTAATTATTTTGCTTCCAAGTAAATAACTGGTTGGTCCCCTCTAAAAAATATATTGAATAATTTGTACTGTTACCATGGCAAGGAAATAGTGCTTTTACTTTACTAAATTCTTATATGCATTTGTTTCTGTTACTAGACTTTCTATTCTGTTCTATTGATCTCTTTAACTGTACCTGGACCAATTTTATACTCTTATGTTTAGCTATTATCTGGTGTTTAATAATGAAGCACAACTTGAATTGTGCTCTATTCGATTTGGGAATAAAGTAATATCTATTGCTTCCTTTTTATTTTCTCATCAACCACTAAGATTATCTACAAATATAATTTTTTATTTCTGCCTTTCTAAGATTTTATTAAATTTATTTTTCTAATTTTATAAGATTAAAATCAGAGAACATAACTTTTAAGATGTCTGCTAAATCTCTACGTTTTTGAATTTTAAAATTTTCTTTGTGGCTAAATATATGAAGGATGTTTATAATTTTTGCATAGATAAAAAAGATTTGCTCTGAAATAAGGATGATATTAATTGTATTCTTTATCTGTATTCTTATTTCTAAAATGGGTATATTGAAGTCTCCCACTAAAACAGTGTTTATGTGTTTATCTTCTACTTGAATTTCAAATTGTTTTTATATATTTATTCATCTCCTGTATTACTTGGTGTATAAAAGGTTTTGATAACTAAATCTTCCTCATAAACTGTGCCTTTTATCATATAATGTCTTATTTTCTAGGTTTAGTGCCTTTAACATTAAATTCTACCTTTTTAAAATTAATATTCCAGTTTGGCTTCTTTTTGTTTGCATTCGCCTAGTCTTTCTTTGTTAATTCTTTTATATTCAACCAGCTATTTTAAGGATGTTTCTTATATGAATCATGTGGCTAAGTTGTAATTTTTAACACAACCTGATAGTCTCTCTTTCAATGACAGAACATAGTGCATTTATATTTAGTAAAATAATATATATCTGATCTTATTTCTTCCAGCTTTCCTTATGCTTATTATTAATTTTCATTAAAGTTGCCACTTTTTCCCATTCCTTTTTCTCTGGTAAAATCAAATTGCTGTTTCTTCCACTTTTTCTCTTGTTAATTTGGAATTTCTTCCTTATTTTCCTGTTAGAAACACCTTTCATTTGTCTTTTCTTAATCAGATACATTTGTCTTTACTGATATTTGAAATAAACTTATAACCATGTTTTATTTTTCTCCCTTCTTCCCTCTCATCCCAATAAAATGATACTTTTGGACCACTTCCTGTGCTCTGGCCTGGCCCATTGCTATGAGACCTTTGGAATATTTTTACTCTGCCCACTCCAGTCCAATTCTTGTCTTTGCTGAGATAGCTTACTAGATTTTAGTACTTTTTGTCCTAGACTATTAGAATATTTCTTGTGGTAGGTTCCTTGTATCTTAGAAATCCCAATTTGGCATTTGTGTATACATTTCCAGATAATTTATTTTCTGTTTAATAGATAATTTAAACTGATTCTCACTGTTTTCTCTCTTCTTCAATTTCCTGTATTTTAGTTTCTAATATGGTTCATTTCTTGTTTGATTATAGCCTTTCAACAAGATATTTTCTGAGAAGAAATATATTCCAAACAGCATAGGCTCCTTATATAAAGCCAAACGATGCTTCTTAATAGGGGCATGTCATACCTGATTAAATGAGATTTGTTAGGACTCAGTTGCACAATCAATTTATTCGATTGTATTCTGGTTAAAAGGAGGACAGATTCTTACTGACCCTATACAAACAGTTTTATTACTATTGAACAAATAACAGTAGAAATATTTCTGAATTCTGAAGTCAATGTGAATCGATATCATTAAAATATTCTATTTCAGTTTAAAAAGCAAAGTTTCCTAAATTGACAGCTAGTGAAAGCTTAAGAAGAGTTGCCCCATATACCCATTAAGAATGAAACATTAAAAATAACATCAACAATATTTCAAATAAATAACCATAATTTAACTTTCCTTATCAATTAATTTAGTCCTATGTAGATCATTTTTGTTCCACTAGATGTTGGGCCAGTTACCTTTTGCTTTCATCTAGTATATCTGCTATAGGGCTAACAAGAGTCCTGGAATTCCTAACTCAGTCCACTGGCAAAAATCTAAAACTTGTCTAAGCAAAGAGAGTTCTGAAGCACATATCCAAGTATCTATTCTTTAAAGTATAAACACTTTAGAGTACCTGGTAGAGTTCATCCCATGAGGCCCTGAAACTGCCTTTCCTTGTAAAAATAAAATAAAATAATTAAAAAAAAATTAAACTCATCTGTAGCTTATAGAATAGCCTTCAGGCAAACATCTAAGGGAGGCTGACACTTGTTTAATAATAAAACAATGACAGTGGTCAATTTATTACAGTGACTAAGAATATCAGAATGAAGGAAAGTTATATTCTCTTTTGGGATACAGTACATAACAATTTCATAAGGGTTTGATCAATGTTTTTCCTGAGGATAAGACTGAAGAGTACTGATAAATCTCAGAGGCCTTCCCATAAAACATATAGTTTCTAAAATATTTATATTAATAACATTTTACCTATACAAACTTAACAAAGAAAGATTGAGCATGCATGTCTTCTGGTTTGACAATTTTTCCTATATAACTCTTCTAATAGTGTCAAGGTAATTGTAAAATATGGAACATGCTGAACATTTATTTCCAGTATTTCTCTTCATAAGGTAAAATAATACATCTTTGTGATTTTCCAGGGTCCCTCGGGCAACTCACAAGGATAGATTTAGGTATAAAAGACATACCTTGTTTTCTAATTTTAGGATCTGGATTTGAGAAGGCAAAATCAAAAGTTATTGGAGATTTGGTTACTTGACTAAGATAGCATCATGAATGTTGAGAAATAGTACTTGGTTGTTTATTTAATCAAAGTGACAATAAAATATTTTAAAATAACAGCAAACAAGTTAAAATTATTGTAAGAAACGAGTTCTTTCACAAGACAGGAATATTTGTTCTTTATTTTTGCTCTTTTAAAAAATAATTAAGGACATTA
This sequence comes from Theropithecus gelada, assembly GCF_003255815.1. Lineage (NCBI taxonomy): Eukaryota > Metazoa > Chordata > Mammalia > Primates > Cercopithecidae > Theropithecus > Theropithecus gelada. Next base: position 38,998,474 of record NC_037675.1, on the reverse strand, counting down.
TAAAACTCGACATAAAGCAGAGAAAATTATTCTGATGAGATATGGAGTTTCTGCTGTAGGAACAGATTTCACAGAGGGGACAGAATGACATTTTATATACCTTACTAAAACTTCTAAGATTATTTTTAACAGAGAGAAAGTTGAATTCTAGTTTTTAATTAATATATGTGGCAGTAAAAGATTCACAAGCCCCTTTTCATTCCTTACATTATCTGGTGAATAAACCTATCAAAACCGAACAAACTTTGCCAAAATTTAATGTATTTTATAGCTTCTTTTCCATTTCAGTTATTATAATTCAAGGCAAATAAAATTCATATCCCTCAAACCCTCTATAACTTGCTATACAGAATCAGATTTTGTCCTTCACTGTGCCCTCATGTTCTGGAACAAACTGACACTAATACAGGAGAAAATCATTCCCCTTTTTCCTTGAAAAATAAAAGCACATACCCAGTTGTATTTCCTCTCTATGGCTCCTAGTATAGTCTCAAGCAGTCACATTAATTCTACTTTTAACTAAAACTCTAATTTCTATTTCACAGCACAAACTAGAAACTAGAAAATTGACAAATACATCATAATTAGGGATTTTGCCAGTACAATAAAACTGTTGAATACTGATAACAAAACTTTCTCCTGCTATACATATCACTTTGCACCCTCACAAAGTAGCAAAAATAAAACATTCATTTCGGTATTATTCTGAATATCCTGTTTAGTCTGTTTGTGTTGCTATAACAGAAGACCTGAGACTGGGTAATTTATAAAGAAAAGAGGTATTTTGCCTCATGGTTCTGCAGGCTGTACAGGAAGTGTGGTGCCAGCATCTGCTTCCGGTGAAAGCTTCAGGAAGTTTCCGGTCATGGTGGAAGGCAAAGGGGAGCCAGCATGTCACATGGTGAGACAGGGAACAAGAGAAGGGGAGTGAACAAGAAAGGAGGAAGAGAGGGAGTGGAGGTGCCACGCTCTTCTAAACAACCAGTTCTCACGTAAAATCACAGAACAAGAACTCACTCATGACCAGGAGGATGGCACCAAGCCATTCATAAAGGATCCACACTCATGACCCTAACACCTCCCACTAGGCCCCACCTCCACCAGTGGGGATCACATTTCAACATGAGATTTGAAGAAGACAAAACATTCAAACCATATCATAGCCCACAGATATAGCCACTAAATGGTGTATCACAGTTACGTGCAAAACTATATGAACTTGAAATTATGTATAGTAATCAACATTTCAGTATCAATACTATATATGAATTATCTTGGTATCTACTGATTATACTTTAATTAACATAATTTATTAAATTCCAAAGTTTTAAGTTCCCTAAGAATTTTGAAAATTACGTTCAAACTGACACACTACAGAACATAACTACTGCTATAAACATGTCAGAATTATGAAGACAAATTTACAGTTTTATCATCTTGAGCATTATATAACTGTAATGTTTATTTGATCTATAAGACAATGTAAGAAGTTTAGAATGTTCATATATTAACTAATCTCCTTATGAGAAACATACTTAAATCATGTTTACAAAGCAAACTAAAAAGATGGCTGTACTGTACTGAACGCTAGTTAAATCACAGAAAATTATCGAAGTAGTCTAATTCATCCAAAGATTCCCTTAATTATGTGAGCCTGGATTCTTAAAATATTTCTGTGATACAAGTTTCTGTAAGAAGAATTGCTTTCACACATTTAAAGTATTAAAGATTTGGTGGTTTTGTGAATTCTTGGAACAATTGATTTATATAAGTACTTGTTTATCTTGAAAAAGCAATCAGAACAGATCTCCTTTAATTTAATGGACATTAGACCTAATTTTTAAATACTCTCCAGAAATAAGACAATGCTGCCCATTCATACACAAGAGTTAAAGGCTTTTCTGAATTACGAACAAATAATTTTCAGCCCAAGTATACAACTTCAGTAGCAGGTCCAAAGTGAGACCAGAAACATAAAAACTCACTAGTCTAGATCTCAAGAGCTGTTGCCTTTCCATAATGGTCACAGAGTATTTTTCAATTGATTTGAGTTCACAAATAGGCAAACAGAAAAAGATTAACAAATCAAATCCTGTCATCTCTTACCCTTCAGAGACTAGATCTCCATCATCCATTGGACAGAGGTCACCCATGGTCAGACCATAAAATAAAATTCCCAATCATTGCTGCCACCAGCGGGGAATGACTACTGCCCATTCAGGAACCAGAAAAAGCAAAAGTACAAAATCAATATAAAGAGAGAGAAAAAAAATAATAGAGGAACAGAGCATTGGCAAACTTTAGTTGGTGCTGAGGATCTACTTCAGGGGCCAAGAAAAGATTAACTTGAGCATACACAGCCCACGAGCTACACTTATCCAGCAATACAGCATCTTCATGAGTGCACTTGGGTGTTCTAGTGATTTATCTCCAAAACTTAAAAAAGTCATTTTCAGAAAGTCAACACCATGATTCTCATTCAATATAAGATGAACATTTGCCAATAATTTTATCTCATTAAAAAATGAGGAAACCAGTAAAATGTTAATAAAAGGTTCACAGAGCACTGAAAAAGGTAAGTATATACAGGTAATTTGATAAAGGAATGATAAGATAAAATCACTAGGTTAAATACAAAACTTTTAATGTCTTAGGGCCATAAGCTGTTCCTTTTGTTCCACCAAACAGACATCATTTTCATATTTGAAATATTTCATATTTCAAATCTAAATTTCAAATCTAAACATTAACCTCTACCACTACAGGCCTCTGCCGCCACACACTTTAAACAGTTCAGTCAATAAAAAGTCAAGCCCAGACCTGCATGGGAAATAGCACTCAACAATCTCTTCTATCAATTTCCAACTTTTGGATAGTTTTTGTTCTGACAGAGTCAAGGGTTTTTACCTGCCTCAGTATGTCTCTTTTAATGCACCCTACTGGAACCTGTGAGCCCTTTCTGTGTGTAGATTTAGATCTTCAGAGCTTTCTTCAAATCAGGGACATTTCCTGCTCTTGTTCAATTACTGACATTCCTTCTCCTGTTCCTCTCTATTTCTGGAATTCCTACAATGAACGTAGTGAGTCTTGTGGAGTTAATTGTATCTTCTCCATAATGACTTCCATCTTTTGATATGTTTTCACAAATTCCTATTTCAAAAATGACCTTCCTCTCCAAATCAGCCACTGAAATCACTAGGAAATAATCTTTGATTACAGAAAGTCTTATTTGTGTTATATTTAAATTTCCTTAAATGTTCTGATTATGTCTTTTGCTTCAGCTGTATTCCATCTCCTCCTGCAACTCTATTTTACCAAGCATGTGTCCTATTTGTACTGACTACTCACCTTTCTGCTACTGAGTCTTTTAGATAAGCTGCCTTTTTATTTTTGTTATTGTTGTTGACTCATTGAAGCTAACACCTGACAGTCTCTCTGCCCTTAATTAGAGGGACTCAATCCACTCATATTCAGCTGATTTTTGGAGCTTAGGGGCTAGAAAATCTAGTATATTTATGTAAAGCCACTGTCAATCCCTGCAAGGTGTAGTGAGCATACACCTGTATAAAACAAGCTCTTTCTAAGAAGCTTTGTCTTCACACAAGGGTCTCTAGTGCTGCTTGCCAGTTCTTACCCAGCGCACAGAGAAGAAAGTCTCCACCAGCCCTCCTCACCAGAATTCCCACCTTGCCCAAGGCCACACTCGCATTTAGCTACCCATCAGTTCCACCAACCATTTGACTCAGCAAAGGCAAATAGGTTGGAGTTGAGAGCGAAAGAAAAGGAAATCACCATCTTTCAGAATTATCCACCATGTATAACTTCAAATTCTCCTTACGTCTATGTTGTCTGAGGCCCACTGAAATTGCTGCTTGTTAGCCATGTTGTGTGCAGCCATGGGGTAGGAAGGTGGGGTACCTGAGGTTGGAAGTTGTTCTTAAAGTGGGATGTATATGAAAAGTAAACTGTTTAACTGGGAAGGCTAAATTATGTCTTAATTTAGCTTGACAGAAGCAAAGTGGTCATGTCTAGACTCCCAGCGTTGCCAAATCTCGGGCTGGCGTTAGCACTGAGTTACCCTATCTACCAGTTGTTTATCATTCAAATAACTTATTTATCTGGGTTCTTTATTTTTATTTAATTCCTATACTTCAGAGGATAGGATATTTAAAGAACAGGTCAAGTCTAAAGCAATACTGAGCCAGAATTGAGTTCTTCGTGAAGATGGAAAGTTAAAACTCTGGCTTCCAGATCATGGAGACATTGCTTTGTATCTGTTCTCTTGAAGTTATTTTGAATCATTTTTGTTTTTTCTCATTTTGCAACTGCTGCAAGAAAATTAACCTTGGGCTGCCTCCCAATGGGGAGGTCCCCATCCTGGCAAGGCCTAGATGTGGGTGCCTTAGACTAGCACTTCTCTAGGCCTTATAGCAAACTGTTCTCTTCTCTGACTTTGGTACAGTCTACTTGGGTTGTCTTTCCTCTTCTCACCACTGAGTGGTGAAATCCAGACAGCTGATATTAGTGTGAGGGCTTAGGAACAGACACCAAAGAGGACTCTATGACTGTTTTGTAGTGGTCATTGTGGTTGTTAGAGTTTGTTACTGTTTGTCTCAACCACTTAGGTCTGACGACTATAGACCAAAAATATTGGGTGACATACTGTGGTATACAGCTCAGCTCACAGGGTGACTAAATTTAAGTTTGGAATTAAACCTCTGGCTACTATAGTCTATCTTTACTTGAATCTCTTACATATCACCCTTGCAATCCAATGCAGTTAAGAGACTGATCACTAACGATCCTCTACTTCAGATAACGGGCCCAGCTTTGTAAAGGTAGGAATGATACATCCTTTAGGATTACATGTGGCAGCTCTAATAGCCCTAAAAAGGCTTTATGGCTTCATAAAGAAGAGACAAACTTGAAGCATTGTCAATATTATTAGAACCTTGAAATAGATTCAGATATCCTCCTGCCTTGTTCCTATTTGATATCCATAATTATTCACAGAGGCAATAAGAAAACAGACCTAGGTGAATATTTAAACAGTAGCCTGATTCTGTCTGTTTCCTTTATGAATAGAAAACATTGCTTAAATTTTTATTTTCATTGATTTGCATCTTTAATCTTTTCCTGTTTATTAAATATAAAAACATAAGGAAGAATGTATAAATCAACCATGGTCTCAGTAACTAGAGGTAACCTCTATATCATTTTTGCTGAATTGACTTTCAGTTTATAATATATATAAAATAAGTTCAGTCATATCTATATACTCATTGTATTCAGTGATTTGGACAGTGTATGACTAGTTTTTAACTAATATAATCAAGTTTTTTCAAAATCATATTTGCTTATATTTTTTCTAAAAAGGAAAATATTTTCCTATTATGTAAACTTTTAAATTCAGCATTTTGCTGAGTTGACTTTCAGTTGGTAACATATATCCAATAAGTTCAGTCATATATATATATATATATATATATATATATATATATTTTCTTTTCAGTGATTTGGACAGTGTAGAGCTACTTTTTAATATATATAATCAAGTTTTTTCAAATTTGAACTTACATTAATTATAAATCCCAATAGTAGTATAAGCATTTGTTTAATATCCTTTTATTTCCCAATCCTTACCAGTACAACCTGAGAATATGCACCTAAAACATTATTGAATTGTTTCTCATCCTGTCCTCTCTTTTGTTTTTAATTAGTATACTCCATTTGGGTACCAATTTATAACAATTACTTGGGCTTTACACTACACATAAGTCTGGCATCAGTGTTCTGTGGTCATTTAGGACCAATCTAAATTTTATGCCCTTACAAGTAAGCTGCTTTTTTTTTTTCCCTTCTTGCTTGAAAACTTTCAATTGTTTTTATACTGGAATATCTCATTTTCACCAGTATATGCTGTTCCTCATTTGATTCATTTTGTCTGGAAAATTTTCCTCAGTCTATAGTCGGGTATTTTTTTTTTCAGATTTAAGAAACTCTTCTTTATATGTCTTTAATTATTAACTTTATAATTTCTAGTCTATTCATTTAGTCTCATTCTCAAGGGTGCCAATTATTCATAGCTTCATATTCTATTCCCAAATCTATCATTTTATTTCTTATTTTTTTTTCTTCATTATATAAAACATTCTGCACTAACTGTCCCCAGTGTGGATCTTCATTCTGCACTGGAGTTTAATTTCTATGGCTTCTTTTCTTAATATTGGCAGGGGTTTTTTTTATCTTTATCAGCTTCCCTTTTAAATAATCTTTTATAGATAACCTTTTTATCTTTTAATAACTCAAAGCAGGTGCATTCTTAATTTCCTTCTTTTACCATGATGAACTTTCATGCATATTTTTTAACAGTACTTTGTAGCAGTGGGTCCCTACTTTTATGTTATATGGGCTTTTAAAAGGATTTCATTTGGTGTTTTTTTCCTTGTTTATGCATCTTTGAACAAGGAGAAATTTTAACCACATCTGGTGATTGCCAGATGGGAAAAGCAGTCATCCCTTTACTCCTACTCAGTGTCCCTATCTCAAGCCTTTGACTGAATATGGATGAACATAGCCCCTCTAGATGTTTGTCTGAGAGACTTTATGAGACCTGGTCTTAATGTCAGACCCTTACTAGAAACTGCATTAGTCTCTAGATAATGATCCTATACATGTCTTTTTATGTGCACCTAGAGTACTTCTCTAGATAGATGATAGATAGATAGATAGATAGATAGATAGATAGATAGATAGATAGATAGAGAGATAGATAGATAGATAGATCCATATATCAATATAGCTATATCAATATTGATGTATCTATAGATCTAGATAGATATATGCTAGATAGAATCTAGATCTATCTGTGTGTCTGTGCATCTATGTGTCAGTATATAAAACCTATATATTGAACAAGCATGATTTATGATGTACTAAGAAGACAACAGTCCCACACTATTCCTTTGTTTTGGTGTTTTGTTTTTTCCTATTTAATGTAAACTTTTAAATTGAAATATAGTATACAGAGAAAAGTTTACAAATCTTAAATATGCACCTTGAATTTTTACATAGTATCCTTGTACCCACCAATAAGATGAAAACTAAAACATTATCAGCACTTCAGACACCCTCTTTGTGCCACACATTAGATGTGGCACAAATCTAGTTTCTTATTGCATCACAGATGCAAAAAGAAAACAGACCTAGGTGAATATTTAAACAGTAGCCTGATTCTGTCTTTTTCCTTTATGAACAGAAAACATTGCTTAAATTTTTATTTTCATTGATTTGCAACTTTAATCTTTTTCCTGTTTATTAAATATAAAAACATAAGGAAGAATATATAAATCAACCATGGTCTCATTAGATGCAATTAGATGTGTGTCATCACCACACATTAGAAATCTTCGTATGTGTTTTAGATTTTGTAAGGTTCTTTTAAGTTATTTTTAGTAGCATCTTAAATGTGGAAGAGCATTAAAAGAAGATGAACATATGTCAAAAGTATGCATAATTAAATTTGGGTCTGTCCTGGGTAATTTGACCAATAATTAATTGTCCTCAAAAGTAATTACTGTTCTGCCTTATATCACCACAGATTAGTTTTACCTATTTTTGAACCTTATATAAATGGAATTATATTTTGTGTATCCTTTTGTGTCTAGCTTCCTTTGTTCTAGGTTATGTTTTTGAGATCCGTTCATGTTATAAATGGCCAGAAATGTTCATTCTCATTGCTCTATAGTATTTCATTCTATGAATATGTCACAGTTTATTTGCCTTTCTTTCTGTTGGTACACATTTGGTTTGTGTTCAGTTTGGAGCTATAAACGTGTCTTTTGGCGCATATATACTGAGTTGTAAAGTATGTTTATATACAATTCTGGCAGCTTCTGCCAGTTTTCTAAGCAGTGCATGAAAGCTTCACTTGCTCCAAATCCTCTCTTTTAGTATTGTCAATTTTTTAAAATGTGTCCATTCTTGCAGGTGTCTGGTGATATTTTCCTGTTTCATGTGCTTATAGGCCTTTTAAATATCTTCTTCTGTGAAGTGTTTGTTCAAGGACTTTCCTATTTTTTATTAGGTTGTCTGTCTTTTTCTCATTGATTTGTAGAAGTTCTTTATATATTATGGGCATTAATCCATCATCAGATATATGTATTGCAAAATACCATCTTCTACTCTATGGCTTACCTTTCCATTCTCTTACTAATTACATTTCTACAGCAATAAAAAGCAGTCTCTTCTACCTCATTTATTTCTTTATATAAGTATGGATGCATGAGTTTTTACCTTATTCTATATGGGTTATAATCCATTATTCTTATTACATATTTTGTTGTTCAAAGTCCCCTAGATTTGCCCATTGGGAGATCCTGTGATATATCCTTGTCTTTTTCAGTGCTTCATTTGCTTTTAGTGCCACAAGATGTTCCATGCTTTCTGTATTTCTCCTGCTCTAGACCTGAACACGATTATTTCTCCAAAGAGCCCTGTTCCATTTGTAATGGATAATGGTACTTAGAAACCAAGATCTAGGTCCTTGCTATGCTCATTGCTACTACAGAATAATTGGCTCTAGGCCCTCATTAAATACATAGCTAGATAATGTGTGTATGTGTGTGTGTGTGTGTGTGTACTCACACATCTAAATTTATTTCTATATTTGTCCAACTGTGTGTACACATATATTTAAAATCATAAACTCATATTAATCTCTCTGATATCTTGGTTTGCAATCACTTTAGCTTCCTCAGATAGGCCTGTGACACAGTCCTCAATGTCTTCCAGTTACAGGGAACACATTTCAAACTCTTTGTGTAGTTCCCTTGAACTTCCCTCTCTAGATGTAGGGTTAGAAGGTGACAAACCCCCCACCCATCCCAAACTGGGAAAGGAACTTATACCCGTCTCACAGTCCAATTCAGAGAAAACTCCTCACTGACTTCCTTGCAAAATCCTCTCCGAGGAGCTCAGAAGCTTGAAACACCTTCTTGGGTCCATTTGCCTTGTAAACCTGCCTCTCATTCTTCCTGTCTGGCATACCGGTACTCAGTCAAACGCTGAGACACAAAAAGCGCCCCAAGCTAATAGGTTACGTGCATTCTATAGATTTTCTCCAGGTTCTGACTAGAGAAAAGGAACAGCTTTCAACACATTAGAAAGTGATTGTGGGGCAGTATGGGGAAGACTTTTCTAAATTCTAGCAGTTAGTTAAGACAGGACACAGCAAAAGGGATGGGTGGTTACCTTTTCCCACTATTTCCTTGTTGGTAATACATAGATCAAGGTTCCTGATCAACCACATGACAGTTAGAAGCAATTCCCCAAGATGTTGCTAAATCAAAAAAGTATTTTTACATTTTCCATGACACTATGCCTCTGCAACTCCCTGTACTTTTGTGAGTATCTTAATGTAAAGGTTAAAGGGTGAATCAGATGTCACTGGTTGGTCATCAATTAAATTTTGGTCTATCCTGGGTAATTTGATCAAACAAAATGTATAGCTGTTCTAATTTCTATAAATGATTTCTTTTAACTTTTAAAATTAAAATAATAGCCATTTGACTCAATACTGCACCAGAATTTTGGGGATAGGCGTCAATGAGTATAGGCAGCTAGTTCTGGAGTGTTTGGGACTATCAGGATTTGTAGAATCTCTGCTTGCTCCGACAGCTTACCAACCTTTGGGCTGGATTTTTCTGAGGGTTGTAGCTGAAATAGCCCATTTCCATTCGAGCACTAAGTAGGGTGGCAAACAAGATTATCAGTAATAATCACAAAGACCAATAGTGATAGAAAAAAATAAGTCTAATCTTCATCTCTCTTTGATAGACTGAGTTACTAAAGAGTGAGTTCAAACCCCTATCTCCTTAATTTTTACCTTGATAGACTTTCTGTTCTCCCCTTTCGGTATTGTTGGTCTCTCATTATTTTTATCACCAATATGATGGATAAAGGGAAAACTCTTCCTGACTTGAATACAGACAGGGTATATATCATGTTTCTAACTGTATTCTTACTTGTGCACAAGAGCAGGGCTAAAAAGCAAGAAGCCCAAAATAGAATTGCTAACACTTTGATGACCTGTTTACTTTCTCATGTCATCAATTATTATGGACAGTAAATCAATTGTTCTGATTGGTTTCCTATAGCACTGCATAGAATACATTTCTTCATATATTGATATACTGTCATTGATCATTACTCTTTAATTATTATTGTATGGCCAGTTTCCAGCAGCCAGTAAATTAGCAATGCTTCGAAAGTCTACTAGAATTCAATCTTCCCGTGTTCGTTCTTTTAAATTATTAATTCACTAACTTAACTAACATCACTAACATTTACTAACCTTTAAGTACTGTTCTAGGCTTTGTAGTTATTACATCATAATCATTCATCATTGCTTTCATGATAAAATAGGAATATTGTTTGAGCTACTGTTTTACTAAACGCTGCACAAGAAGCACAATAAAATGGCATAGAGATCTACATTGTGGGAGGCTGAGGCTGGTGAATTGCTTAAGCCCAGGAGTTCTAGACCAGCCTGGGCACCATAATGAAACCCCATCTCTACCAAAAATAAATAAATAAATAAATAAATAAATAAAAAACTTGCCAGGTGTCGTGGCACACACTTGTAGTCCCAGCTATTCGGGAGCCTGAAGCACGAGAATCACTTGAACCTGGGCATGTAGAAATTGCAGTGAGCTGAGATCACCCCACTGAACTCCAGCCTGGGTAACAGAGTAAGACCCAAAAAAAAAAAAAGAAAAAAGAAAAAAAGGCATACACACCTAAAAGTAGGGATAAGTGCTTCCATTTGAACATACTAAGAAAGTTTTCATAGAAGACTAAGAGAACTTAGTATCCAAGCTTCTTTGTAAAAGTAAGTAGGTTTCAAACAGATAACATTGGAGGGTGAAGGCAGACTATTCCTAATAAATGAGATTGCATGGAAAAGTATATAAATATCCAAACAGTGACAAATATCACAATATTACTAAGCTGTGTGGGGTACTTAAAGACAGATTTCTTCTTTTCAAAAGAAACAATTTTGGAAATGTAGATTTGAAATAAGTCAGAGATTGCTCAGAATGACAACCTAAAAGGCTTGGATTTTCCTTAGCAATCTTTCCAGCAAATACAATAAACTTTGAAATTTTATTTACTTAAAAAATTCCAGCTGAAGATTTGCCAGTTTTTCTGTCTGAATTTCCTATCTAAAACAAAAAAATTCAAAACCTACATATTTAATGTGTTACAGTATCAATCAGGTGACTTTCTAAAATAAATTGAAATTATTTTTCTTTATTGCTTACATTATGTGTTAGACAGCGACACCTCATGGTAAAATGCTATTTTACAGCCAAGTGTATGATCGAGGAAGAACACAGACAAAAACCCGCAAATGGCGTCTTAAGAGATTTTCTCAGCAGAGAGATTGCCCAGGATTATAGCAAGGGGTGTGATGGACTTAGTAGCTAAGGGCAGTAAAAGAGATGGCAGGAGATTGGGAGGGACCCGAAATTTCCTGAGGGAATTACTAAGTTCCAACACAGCATCAGTATCAATCAGTGTTGGGAACTCTCCATGCCCATGTTTCCTGCATCTGCCAGATAATGACAAGCTTAAAATATTTCTAAGAGTAGCATAAGAGTGAAAAACGCAATTCTAACATCTGGTTCCTGCAGGTCCCTGCGTATTAATGCATGCATACCAACAACATAAACTCCAAATGTCTAAATGTTTGTACACCACCCATAAATGATGAAAATTTATAAGAACTGTCTTACATATATTCTTGAAGTCTTTCAAAAAACAGAGGTAATATGGCACAGTGTTATAAAAATGCTTTCATTCCCGTGAGGCTACTGTTCTGGTCACCACCAGTTCAAAGACCACTGCAGCATCTATCTATAGATGGCTGCGGCTTTGTACTAGAGGTACCTTCTCTTTTGATTACATCCTGAGAATAGAGTGGGTAATAATCCAGGCTAGGATAAGCTCTCCCAACACATAGTGGGGACAAACTGATTCTACTGACAAGGTTGAGTCTCTCTCATACTCACACAATAACTCCAATAATGTTCAAAGCATACATTCTGTTGCCCACCCACCATCTACGATTGGCAAACTCAGAAAGAAAATGTTCAGTTGTTTCAATGAAAAGAGAACTTATTTCTCACTTAGGCTCTGACTGTGTTTAATATGAAGACCTGTCTTCACTCTACATGACTGGATCTCCAACCTTTAGTCCAATGTATCTTGGACTTGAGGAGAAAAAATGAAAGTCAATGCAAAACATCTCTGTCATTTAGTCTTCCACTCACGTTTTCAAGTACTACTACTACTAATAACCCTGTTTGCTTATATGATTCGAATTGGGTACATTTCATTTTAACTTTCAGCTCAGCATTGTAATTTTAGCTCTTCTTCATACATCAGACCACATAACAACTTTGAATCATGTTTTTTTATGACGAAACTTTGTGGATAAAATTCACTTTGCTAAATGACATTAATTTAACACGATGTATTGAATATCTGCTATATGCCCATTACAGAACCAGGTTCACGGCAAAGGCCAACAGAGAATAAGCATATTTTGTTTCCAACATCAAATGTGTGTTTTTCCTCTACATTTACATCCAAAGAAAATACTCTTATGCACATCAGGTTGAATCTCTTAGCTTGGCTTACGCTAAATTTATATTATATAGAGACTAAAATATGCTTTCAAAATTTTCAATTTCTATTCTTGTCTGTTTTGTAATCTCTCAAGAACATCTGGAAGCTGGGGGAAACATCAGAGGAAGAGAAGAATGTTCAAATACACAGCGACCATCCAGAGACATGTGGCCTGCACGTTGATGAGCATTGTGAACTGAATTACTGTTGTATCTGGAGGAATTCCATGAAAGAGAGTAATCAGTCTATTTGGATCCCAACTGCCTTTTCCTGCCTCCAAAGGGAGGGAACTAGTGTGGGTGGAAAAACCCAAGGCATCCCAAGGCAGTCCTGCCTTCTACTGGGCCTGCCAGGACAGGCTCCTGGTGGGTTGTAAGGAGAAATGCAGGCAGAAGTGCTGCCAGGAAGCTGCCCATCCGCCACCACAGGGTTCCATCCAGCTGGTAGGAAACCTGCCCTCTTGGCAAGACATTTCCTAAAGAGACTGATTCTCCTTCTGTCTTTCCTGCTTTCTCTACTTCTAGCAGAACAATGTTCCCAGTAAGAATCCCGAAAAGATAGTGATGTCTTTTTGTCCACAAGTTTGTTTATTTCCTTTGGCATGAATCCAAGCCATTTAATTCTCTAAAACCACAGCTGGTCAACATCCCTCATAAAATTAAATAATAAACAGCTACACAAAGTGCATACTGCATGACTGTTACCCATCTACAAGAACTTTTCAACCTATCTTGGCCACTTTGTGGTGTGTGAAATATCTATAAGCAACAGATAGTGCAATATTTTCTAAACTCAGTCTGAAGTTTTCTGTTCTTTGATTGATGATTTTAGACCATTCATATCTTACATGAAAAGAGATACACATACCTTGCCATTTCATCTGAGTTAAGATTTACTATCCCTTATTCTTTATTGTTATTTCCTCTTTTCTGTTTTCTTACATTGGTTGACTTGGTCAAATTTTTTTCATTCCCTTGCCTTTATCACCCCTCTACCTTCACCTCTACCTCCATTAATTGGAAAGTTAAGCTGTGTTTATTAATCTTGCTGATAATTGGATTTGTATTGCTCTATTAATGTGTCTCCATTAAAATATAATTACGCCCTCCCACCTGAACATTTTGCTCTATCACTCCCTTCCCTCCCATGCTCCCTTCTAAGCCCACAGTTTTGCTGAACTAGGAATTGTCCTGAGAACTTTCTTCCACAATGGCTCAGCAGATCTCCATTTTAAACTGGCAGCCTACAAACCCAGCCCTGGAGTTACAGCCAGCCCGCTTCCAGGAGTCTCCTGCGAGCTGCTCCCGGGAAAGAACAGCAAAGTAATCTGGTCCAGTGTGGACATGCTGTTCAAGTCATCTGTGGTTGAATGACTATTTTTTTAATTTAATCTTTTGCAGACATTTTTGGTAAAATATTATAAAAATGAATTACTAGAGAAAAAGAAATACAAAAGTAAAAACATGTGAAATATAAGCCCCAATCTTTTGTTATTAGATTCAATACACATAAAAATAAATTTTAATACATACAAGCAAAACAAACAGCATGGGATAAATAAAAGAACCCCAAAACCATATGAATGATTCATTGCAAGTGTGTTTACAGATTAATTTGGAAAATGCTTATTATACTTGCCACTTTTACTCATTGTGCAATAAAACAAAAAGTTATGAAAGAAATAGCGGTCTCTGTAGTAAGTACTGTGTAGATACTTTGTACAAACACAATACATATCAACACTTAAGGTTTTTAATGGTACAAAGGAACTCGTTTCTTGCTTATTAACTAATCTAAATCAAGTTGAGTTGGCAACAATACTGCTTACAGGGTATGATGGATATCTAATTTCTATGTTTTCTTTTAATAATACTGATAGCAGAGAAACAAGTCTTAACCAGAGGTATGTTGGCAGGAACAGAATAAGATATTTTAAAGGCATTTGAGCAAGATCAGAATATTCATTCCCAACTTTTAGCTAAAATGAAGCAAGTGACACTACATTTGCAAAACTTAACTTCTATCCTTGTTAATCTTTTGTCCTTATTCAATAAAAGAATCCTTATTCTTTTATCCTTATCAGTGGCAAGTCACAACAATTTATCCTGTAAAGTTGCAGTTAAATTTGTGTTCTTTTAATGAAAGTAGTGAATTTTGGATTTTATACACTTTTAGATTTGAGTTTGCCAATTAATTTTAAAATACCCCCTGCCGTAAGTAACTCGGTTCTACTGTGCCTGCCGAATTCCAAACCCTGAACTGGTCTGGACACTCTTCAGGAAGACAAGTCACCTGATCACATGCTTGGATGTCATGGCCATGCCAAAAAAAAAAAAAAATCTGTCAGTTTCTGAATGCCTGCTCTCAACCTCAATACAAACAGTTCACAGACCACTATAGGTCCACAGATCAGACTTCAGATAACAGTAACCTAGAAGGCACTGCTGGAGGCTGGAGGGAAACTCTGCTTTTCCTCCTCTGAGGGTTGGAGGGAGACTGGAAAGATTGTCACCACCTGGGGAGCTTTGATAAAAAATAAGTTCCAGGGGCTCTTACCTGTGTTTTCCCTGCTGGAAACTTCTCACTGGTGAATCCATCTGTCTGTGGTGACTTCTGTATACACATTCTAGAGCAGCACTGTCCAACAGAACATTCTGTGATGGTGGGAATGAGCTAGACCTGTGCAATCCAATTCAGTAGCCACTTGCCACAATTGGCAACCAGGCACTTGAAATGTGGCTAGTGCAACTGAGGAACTGGAATTTTTATTTTATCTTAACTGATTTTAATTGAAATGGCCACAGCTGGCCAGGGACTACTATATTGGACAGGACAGCCTAGAAGCTTTTGTCTTGCAGGGATACTGGGATAGGAAGGGCCCCATCTGGGAAGCAGAGGCCGGGAGTCTGGGGCCGACATGACAGAGTGCAGCCTGCTTTGCCAGGAGCCCCAGGGCACAAGAGTTTCCAAGGAGCTAAGTGGAAAAGGTAACCGCCATCCCAAATGGGCTCTGGTCAGCTCTCCACATGTCTTTTATCTCTCTGCAGACTTATGGCACCAGGAGCTTTCAATTGTCTCATCTCCAGGACTCTGAAGGTCCTTAGAACACTAGCAATCCCTCTCGGGCCTTAGGGGACCTCTACCTGATGTCCTGCTCAGGTGATGGAGAGCCAGCCCCCTTCCTCTTGCAAACGGACTTCTTGCACAGTCACCTGGCCTTAGACTAGAACCACGGCTCTTAAACTTCAGGGAAACTATGATCAAGCAGTTCCTCAGGAAGCACAAATGCCACATGGACAGGACAATTCTTTTTCAAGAAGACCCACAGACTTCTCCTGGCTAGGCTCTGAAGAAGCCACAAAAATCTGTCCTTCCACCCGGCTTTCAAGAGAGATGAGCCGTCTCCATGTCCATCAGTCACTCAGCTCTTCCCCAGCACCACAGATAATTGGCTGCCTCGGAGGCTCTTCCAAGTTTCCTCCAGCAGGCTCTTTAGTTGTTATAATGTCCAGAAACGGAAATGGGAATGGAAGCTATCAAGTTTTCCATATTCCAAAAATTGTCTCCAGCACATTCCCTGAGAAAGTGTTGCATCCTTGCCCTGAACACCTTCCAACAGAATGACTAAGGAGTACTCAATGCTAGACCAATCCAGCCTGTTCACTCACTGAGAGGCAGAACTTGCCTGAAGCTACAGGACCACGATTGACCATACCCTCCCCTCCTTCTTTGCTTTTTTTGGAACATATTCTGTTTATTATTAACATTTTTAAACTATGAGACTTAAAGATAATCTGGTCTAAACCCCTAATCTTGTACATAATTAAAAAAAAAACCACAAGGACAAATAGAAGGCATGCACACCATCACTCTCCTGTCCTCTACCCACAGCACAGATCACTGATCAATTAAAGCAATCTTTTCTACTGCACACAGGTGTGGCCTTAAAATCCTTCTGGACGGAATGCTTCAGGCAGACTTTTCATATTTAATCATAAACATAAATGACATCAAACATTAAACCCATTTGCCAATCCAGTGTTGAATGATGCTAAACTATTTTGTGGTGAAACTGGGCCCACGTCTCCTCTCTCTCGGCTTATTGACCTTTCTACTACATCACAATGTTGTACTTATGTTCAAATGTCACACTTTACGTCTTCTGCAAATATTCCCTCCAGCTTTAATTTTTCCAACAAAATATCTCATCATGTTTTTGTCTTTTCATTTTTGTTCTCGAATAAGTAATACATTTACTTGTTTCAAACTCAAAACAATGTAAACGTATGCTCTGAAAAGTCATGCTACCACCCAAGTCTCCATCCGCTTCATTCCTTCACTTTTATTAGTTTATCGTTTATCCTTCCAAAGTTTCTTTGTGTAAATACATGCAAATCAAATATATATTCTCATTTTCTGTGCTGGCCATACACAAAATATAGCATATTATATATACTTGTAGCACCTCTCTTTTTTTACTTAACAATGTAAGCAAGAAATGGATTTTTCTCACTTTTTCGTAGGTTTATAATCATATTACTTTGGACATTTAGGTCATTTGAATAAGATTCAGTCTATAAGACTTGCCTTCTTAAACCTTGTGTTTGTCCTCTCTGAGACTCGATGCCATTATTTGGGCAGTTAGAACTAAGTGGCCCTTTTCGCTTAAGTTTAATTATCCATGATCGATCTTCTTCAAAATGTAGGTGAAGTTTCTCTACTATCCAGCACATGATATGGCCAACGTTTTTATTAAGAAAATAAATTTTATTAGAGCCACTACATAAAATATTTCTTTTTATGGACACTAAAATAATAAGCATACATAAAGTGTCACAATAGCTTAATAATAATTCAGTATTTTGGAGTTGCCAAGTATAAACCCGGAGGCCTCAGAATTAATTTTAAGGATTGAGCCCTGGTTATTAGCAGACACATGTCTGCTTTAAAACTTCGTCCTTTTCACTATTAGAAAGCCAAAGGCTGCTTTGGCTCTTAGAGCCTTAGTGGAGCCTCAGAGTTGAGCCACTACACTAGTCTCTGATTAAACGGACCCCAAAGCGTTAGCCTGAACTCTTCTGTTAATTGCCTTGAGTTAGTTTGCCTAATCTATCAAAGGAACGTGTGAAACCTCTGATCTGTACGGCAGCCTTAAGATTTCTGATCTTCATTATCTTCCATAAAAGTACATCACTTTTGCATTTTTCAGTTCCTTTTGAATCCCGTGATAAGAATGATCTGCTAATAGACAAACTTAGGCACATTAAAATTTTTACAAGTTTATTTGAGCATCCAGCAATTCATGAACGCAGCAGTCTCAGACCACAAGTGGTTCAGCACTCCACTGAGAGGGTGCAAGGGGAAAATTTGTATAAGATATTTGTGGAAGCCAGACAAAGAAAATATCTGATTGACTTAGGCTGAAAATCTCTGGTTACAGGTTGGTTAGCAATTTCTGATTGGTTAAACTTAAGTTTTATTTTAGTGTTTAGGTAGAGTTAGGTTTTGGTTTGCTTACAAAGGCACTGGAGCCATCTCAGCCTAGTGGCCTTGAAATTAATTATTATAACAGATCCCTTCCCTAAGAAAGCCAGCATCCCTAAGGGAAAATAAATACTGAGGACTTTATGCAAAGCAAAGAAATGGATGTAAAGACGTAGATCCTCATTGCCCTCACAATACTTCTTTTCCTTGAACAAAGGCTGAGAATGGATAAAGATAAATTTTGGCACAGTAAGGACAAAGATAAAGAATAGCAAGAACTTGTAGCTTGGATTATTGACGCCAGAGAAGTGGAGACACCATGTGGAGAATATTTTTCCCTGTTTCCCACCACTGCTTCCTGGACAGAGATAATCTGGGACCCCTGTGAGTACAGCCCACCTGGCAACCTTGCCATATTTCCATCTTGCAAGGCTTCAGGACAGCGCAGGAACTTATATTTCAGACTAAACACTAAACAAGAACATTAGCCTTAACAACACAAATTATTAATTCATTCCTTCCTTATGTAGCTGAGCACTTAATGATCCAAATCTTAGCGACCTAGTTGGGTAATAGTTCATTGCTGGATGACCCATCTTGACTTTCAAAGTTGCTATTGTTTTTACATTATCTTCAAGTGTTATCATTAGGTTGTGAGCAAAACTAATTTTCTTAATCATTCCCAATCTCCCCAACCCTTTTTCACCGAATAATATCATCAACAGGCTGCACAAATTGGACATCTGAGATTTAGTTGACTTAGTAACACCTAAAAGATCATTTATGGCTGCAGCAATAAGCCTCCCATTTCATCTAATTAGAGAGCAAGATTATTTCCCTAAATCCTCACTAATATTTCAAGTTGACAAACAATGAAGCAATTCTAATAAGGTGAATAAATGAGTTTCATAAAGCCACTGCTTTTTTGTTCCTTCTTCAATAAACTGAACACTACACCCCAAGCACAAGTTTGAGTGCCAAGAACAAAATATATAAGCACCAGTCACAACAGTTATTAGGCAACATACTCCACAGAAACTGTCCTGAATCTTCAGAAGCATATTAACTTTGGGGCAACCATCCACCAGGAACATTGCTGCAGCTTTTCTGCTCACATTCTTAAACATGCAGGGACAGAGACAAACGTTGCTTGGTCTCTTTATCATGAGAGTTCTTAAGTGTTTACTAAAGCTAATGTCTCCCAATAAATTACAGCTCATTCCCCAAAGATGGTTATTTCTCAAAAAAGCTATGAGGCATTTAAAAAGAATGGTCAATAAGATTTCATGGGGAAATGGCAGTCTAGCTAAGCCTGCCCTAGCTTGGTACATGACAACTTTTTTCATCTGAGACAATGTCTATTTTGAACACACGCATGCTATGAAAATAAATGGAAAATTATGAACATAATGTTGGTGAGTGTGTTATATATAGGAAACAAGATAGGAAATAATATGGGAAATGCACAGAACAGGTGTAGAGAATGAAAGCAATGATTAAATGAAAAGGAGAGAGGAAACATGAACAGAAAGAAGACAGAAATGAAGAGAAAGTTTAAAAGGCAAGAGAAACCCTGCCAAGTCTGGCTTGACAAGTGGTATATGATCACTTCCATAACCCATGAGAAGATTTTGGTAGGTCAGGACTTAGAGTGGTTGCCTAGGTTTCCTGTGAACATACCTGGCTTTGTCCCAAAGCTATTAATGCATGGTGACCCTGGCAGGATCACCTGCCCTGCGACAACTCATTCCATACATTGGCTTACTTGGCAACATCATTGTGGAAGGAAAAGGGAGACACTATATTAAGGAAGCAGTAAGAAAAAGTGGTATCCAGTTTATATTAAAAACATACCTTTTTTAATATAACAGGATCATACCCAAGAAAAACGGTAACCCAGGAAATTCTGGGTTCCTTTTCCCTCAAAAGTAGTTCAGGTAGGGTCCCTTAACATTTGTTCTCAGCAAAATTAAATGTGTCGCCCACTTCGCCAGGTACAATGGAAGTTGTACAATGGGCAGAATTTGAAAGTTGCCTTGTGGCAACTAAAATGTATCTAGTTATTTGTTTTAAAGTTGATTACTCAGTTTGAGATATGCAAACTTACTTCTCCTAGAAACCTAGGAAAACAACTAAACCCCTTGGCTTCCTGAGGATCAGCTGCACAGCTTATTAAGGCAAATAAATGTCAGCAAAGCAAAGGGGGTCTGCCTGTTGTTTTTCCTCTCTCCATAACTGCAAATAGCACCCTAGAACGAGTCAGGAGAGCCATTGTTTTTTCAACTAACAAAGGTGACAGCAATTAAGTACTGGAGTCAGGACCCAAGCTCCATTGTGTCCCACGCTTGTTCTCTGACTTCTATACCACACACCAGTCAGTCGGTTTGTACTCTAATTACCCGACATACGTTTTTCAGCCATGACAGATATCTGTAAAGTGTTGAGATGCTAAAGGAAAGGTCAAGAGGTCCCACCATCTGCAGGTGGGTTGCTTGCCTTGTGTGGAGCCATTGGAGCCCCTCACTTAGTGGAACTGGGGACCCTTTTAACGGCTAACATTTAGTAAGCTGTAAACTATGTGCCAAGCAGTGTTCTGAACTGCATATGAATCAACTCATCTATTACACACAATTGTTCCCAGGAGTAGTTGTCTCCATTTTACAGGTGAGGCAAACAGCACAGAATGGTTAAGTGGCCCAAGGTCTCATCACACATGGGTCGCGGGTGCTAGAATGTAAACTGTGGCTCCCAACTGTGCTTTCCTCCACCATAACAAGCCACCATTCACCTGATTCTCGCTCTTGTTTTTAAGCCTGCTGATATTTTTTATTTAAGGTCATGCCTCCAAATCCTTGTTTTTTTTTAAAAAAAAGTTTAATATGTTTTATCATTGTCATATTCTATTTTTGTAATATTTTCCAAATGTTACTGTGCCTTTTAAGTATCTTATTTTACTTTCTTTAAAAAGAAATTATCCACATAGTACATTATCTCTCCCCTTCCTACCACTACCTGTGCAAACTTAACCCCACAGACAACCAGGGTTGAGTGTGCGTGTGTTTGTGCATGCCTCACTATGAATTTATTGTATTGCATTAATGCATTACATGTATTTATTTATTTAAGTACAAACACACATACCTTTTTAATATAAAGGGATCACACCCAAGACATATTTCTGTAACTTGCTATTTTCAATAAACAATAGGTTGAAGCTCTTTTAACGCCTACGCATATAGATATAAATCGTTCTTCTAACAGATGCAAATAGTCAAATATTACCTTATCTGAGGCTGTCCCTGACCATTCTATATAAAATAGCACCCCACCCATTCTCATCTCTTACCTTGCTTTATTTTATTCTCAGCTATTATCAATCAAAGCATACCTGTTTATTGTCTATCTCCCTCCACTAAAAGGTAAGCTTTATGAGAATGAAAATTTCTTTTACTCCTACATTCCTGGCCCATAAAGCAGTGTTGGCACCCGGGGGTACTTGGGACACATTTTTTGTGAGATTATCCTTTGAAAAGACTATCAATTTACATAATCACATAATGTGTGTGTGCCTTTTGACCTGGATCCTTGCTAACCTTGAATATTATAAGTCTGTTAAATTTTTTGTTAATCCAATATTTCATTCCCCGAGAACCTCTTGAGTAAATTACCTATCCAGATACCTTATCCCTTTGGCAGTTGGATTTGTCTTCTTCTTACCTATTTGTAAGAGTTCTTTATACATTCAGGGCGCTGAGTCTTTCGTATCTTACATGCTGAAAATATTTTGTCTTATTCCGTCACTTGCGTGTCACTGGCTAGGCACAGAAGTTCAGGCTGATCCTCAGTGACCCTTGCTCCTTGGTGACAACCAGAAGTTCTATGGATTTAACATCACTTCAAACTGTCTTGTTCCAAATGAGCTGGACCATGCAGAACTATCCCAGTCTGCAGCTACTGTGCGCTGAACCCTACTCAGAATAAGGAAGATTCCCAGGAGATTCCCAGGGCTCTGCTTCTTCTAAAGCCTGGCAAGATAACACAATGGGGAAGTAGCTGTTGTCCAGCATTCATCAAAAGCCAAGATAAGACAGTTAAGGAATACTATTGAAAGAACACTGCCCACCCACACTTTCATGTATTCTATACAGCCTAATTCTCTGAAAGACTAATTCCTGGCCTTGGTTCTCTTGGAGTCACACTAACTGATCTCCACTTACCCAGCATGCTAGTTAACAGATACTCCCTCTGGAAGTGCACTGAGGAAAGCCCATGGCCAGCTGAATGCCAGCAGCCAGTAAGTCTGGCCATTTCTGCTTCCCCAGTTATTTGCTTGTCAAGTGTCAGTTGTGTTTTTCCTCAAATCCATTTATGCTAGTTAATTTTGTTATTATAATTTTATAATTTAGTTAAATATTATATAAGTGATCAGAATGCAATGAAAAGAGGATAGGTTTTGTGAAAATTTTAGTTAATTGCTTTGGATACATTCAGTAAACTGGGTACTAAAAATTGTTGTCATACTAGATGTATATGAAACAACTGTAAAAAACTGGGAAATTTCTAAAAATGTAAAAATTTAGAAACATACTTCATTCAGATTGCCATGTGAAAAAAAGGCTCTGGCTGTACATCAAAAGACAGCTACATGGCTACACCATTAGTTACAAAACAAATTAATATCATATGCATCATTTTTTGTGATTCCCTGCTTTAATAGACTTTTCATGTAGTTGACCCTTGCTAATGCATAGTTTTCGCTGCAGACCAGCAGCAACAGCAGTGGGAGTGTCTCAGTCCATTTCGTGCTGCTATAGCAGAACGCATGAGACTAAGTAATTTATAAAGAATGGAAATGTATTGCCTGACAGCTCTGGAGGCTGAGAAGCCTTAGGTCAGGGTGCTGGCAAGTTTGGTGTATGGTGAGGTCATTCTCTTGTCCCAAGATAGAGCATTACACACTGCGTCCTTCAGAGAAGAGTAGGCTGGATGCTCCCTTGGCAGAAGGTAAAAGGGCCAAGAGAGAAAAGAGAGTCAAACTCACCCTTTTATAATGGCATTTATACCACCTCTAATCACCTCTTAAAGGTTCCACCCCTTACTACTCTTACAATGTGTATTGTAAATACTAATTTATTAAAACTAAATTTCAACATGAGTTTTTCAGGGGACAAACATTCAAACCGTAGCATGGACCTTGTTGGAAATGCAGCATATGAGGCCCACTCCAGACCTACCAATTTGGAATCTGCATTTTAAATAATTTCAACTTTTATTTTAGATTCAGGGAGTACATGTGCAGGTTTGTTGCATGGGTATATTGCACGATGCTAAGGTTTAGGGTATGATTGATATTATCACCCAGATAGTGAGCTTATTACCCAATAGTTAATTTTACATCTTTTGCCCTACTCCCTCCCTCTTGCTTCTAGTAGTCCCCAGTGTCCATTGCTCTCTTGTGTCCATGTGAACTCAATGTTTAGCTCCCACTTATAAATTATAACATAACTTATTTAATCTTCTGTTCCTGCATTAATTTGCTCAGGATAATGGCCCCCAGCTCCATCCATGTTGCTGTAAAGGATTTCTTTATTTTTATGGCTGCACAGTATTCCATGGTGAATATGCACCGTATTTTCTTTATGCACTCCACCACTGCTGGGCACCCAGGTTAGATTCCATGTCTTCATTATTATGAATAGTGCTGCAATGAAGATATGAATGCATGTGTCTTTTTGGTAGAACAATTTGTTTTCTTTTGAATATATACTCAATGATGGGATTGCTGAACGGAATGGTAGTTCTATGTTAAGTTATTTGAGAAATCTCCAAACTGCTTTCCACAGTGGTTGAACTAATTTACAGTCCCATCAACTGTATATAAGTGTTCTCTTTTCACCACAGTCTCACCAGCATCTGTTTTTTGTTGTTGTTGTTGTTTTGTTTCTTTTGACTTTTTAACAATAGCCATTATGAATGGTGTGAGATGGTATCTTATTGTGGTTTTGACTTGCATTTCTCTGATGTTTAGTGGTGGTGAGCATTTTTTCATGTTTGTTAGCCACTTGTATGTCTTCTTTTGAGAAGTGTCTTTATGTCTCTGCCCACTTTTTAGTGGGGCTATTTGATTTTATTATTTTTGTTTAATTGTTTAAGTTCCTTATAGATGCTGGATATTATACCTTTGTTAGATGCATAGTTTGTCATAGTTTGTGAATATTTTCTCCCATTCTGGAGATTATCTGTTTACTCTTGACAGTTTCTTTTGCTGTGCAGAAGCTCTTTAGTTTAATTAGGTCACACTCGTCAATTTTTGATTTGTTGCAATTGCTTTTGAGGACTTAATCATTAATTCTTTCCAAAAGTTGATACCCAGAATGGTATTTCCTAGGTTTTCTTCTAGGATTCTTATAGTTTGAGGTCTCACATTTAAATCTTTATCTGGAGTTAATTTTTGCATGTGGTAAAAGGTAAGGGTCTCATTTCATTCTTCTGCACATGGCTAGCCAGCTATCCCAGCACCATTTATTGAATAGGAAGTCTTATCCCCACTGTTTATGTTTTTTGATTTTGTTAAAGATCAGATGGCTGTGGGTGTAAGGCTTCATTTTTGGGCTTCTCTTTTCTGTTCCATTGTTCATGTGTCTGTTTTTGAAAGTTTCAGGATACAAAATCAGTGTATGAAAATCAGTAGCATTTCTGTACATCAATAATGTTCAAGCTTGGAGCCACAGAAAGAATAAAATCCTATTTACAATAGCAAAAAAAAAAAAAAAAAATACCTAGCAATATATCTAACCAAGTGGTGAAAGGTCTCTACAAGGAGAACTACAAAACACTGCCTGCTGAAAGAAATCATAGATAACACAAACAAATGGAAAATATTCCATGCTCCTAGATTGGAAAAATCAGTATTGTTAAAATGGCTATACTACTCAAAGCAGTCTACAGATTCAATGTTATTCCAATCACAACTACCAATGTCATTTTTCACAGAGCTAGAAGATACTATTTGTATTAAGCTATTTTCATGCTGCTGATAAAGACATACCTGAGACAGGGTAATTTATATAAACAAAGAGGTTAACGGACTCACAATTCCATATGGCTGGGGAGGCCTCACAATCATGGCAGAAGGCAAAAGAGGAGCAAAGGCATGTCTTATATGATAGCAGACAAGAGAGAATGAGAATGAAGTGAAAGGAGTTTCCCCTTATAAAATCAACATATCTCATGAAACTTATTCACTACTATGAGAACAGTACGGGGGAAACTGCCCCCATGATTCAATTATCTCCTACCAGGACCCTCCCACAAAACGTGGGAATTGTGGGAGCTACAGTTCAAGATGAGATTTGGGTGGAGACACAGCCAAACTGTATCATTCCACCCTGGCCCCTCCCATATCTCATGTCCTCACATTTCAAAACCAATCATGCCTTCCCAACAGTCCCCCAAAGGCTTAACTCATTTCAGCATTAACTCAGAAGTCCACAGTCCAAAGTCTCATCCTAGACAAAGAAAGTCCCTTCTGCCTGTGAGCCTGTAAAATCAAAAGCAAGTTAGTTACTTCCTAGATACAGTGGAGTTCCAGGCATTGGGTAAATACACCCACTCCAAATGAGAGAAATTGGCCAAAACAAAGGGGCTAAAGGCCCCCATGCAAGTCCAAGATCCAACTGGTCAGTCAAATATTAAAGTTCCAAAGTGATCTCATTTGACTCCATGTCACACATCCAGGTCACACTGATACAAGAGGTGGGTTCCCATGGTCTTGGGCAACTCAACCCCTGTGGCTTTGCAGGGTGCAGCCTCCCTCCTACCTGCTTTCATGAGCTGGTGCTGAGTGTCTGCTGCTTTTCCAGCTGCATGGTGCAAGCTGTCAGTGGATCTACTATTCTGGGGTCTGGAGGATGGTGGCCCTCTTATCACAGCTCCACTAGGTAGTGCCCCAGTGGAGACTGGGTGTGGCCTTCAACTCCAGTTTCCTTCCACACTGCCCTAGCAGAGGTTCTCCATAAGGGTCCTACCCCTGCACCAAACTTCTGCCTGGACATCTAAGCATTTCCATACATCCTCTGAAATCTAGGCAGAGGTTCCCAAACCTCAATTCTTGACTTCTGTGCACCCACAGGCTCAACACTACGTGGAAGCTGTCAATGCTTGGGGCTTGCACCCTCTGAAGTCATGGCCCAAGCTGTACCTTGGACCCTTTTAGCCATGACTACAGCAACTGGGACATAGGGCACCAAGTTCCTAGGCTGCATACATCAGAGGGCCCTGGGCCTGGCCCATGAAATCATTTTTTCCTCCTAGGCCTCTGAGCCTGTGAGGGCTGGAGCTGCCACAAAGGTCCCTGACATGCCGTGGAAACATTCTCTCCATTATCTTGTTGACTGACATGTGGCTCCTCATTACTTATGCAAATTTCTGCAGCTGGCTTGAATTTCTCCTCAGAAAATTTGTTTTTCTTTTCTATCTCATTGTCAGGCTGCAATTTCCCAAACTTTTATGCTGTTTCCCTTTCAAAACTGAATGCTTTTAACAACACCCAAATCACCTGTTGAATGCTTTGCTGCTTAGAAAGTACTTCTTCTAGATACGCTAAATCATCTCCCTGAAGTTCAAAGTTCCACAGATCTCTAGGGCAGGGGCAAAATGCTGCCTGTCGCTTTATTAAAACATAGCAAGAGTCACCTTTACTCCACTTCCCAACAAGTTCCTCCTCTCCATCTGAGACCACCTCAGCCTGGATTTCATTGTCCATATTATTATCAGCATTTTCATCAAAGCCATTCAACAAGTCTTTAGGAAGTTCCAAATGTTCCCACATCTTCCTGTCTTCTTCTGAGCCCTTCAAACTGTTCCAACTTCTTCTGTTACCCAGTTCCAAAGTCACTTCCACATTTTTGGGTATCTTTACAGCAGTGCCCCATTCTAGTAGTACCAATTTACTGTATTAGTCCATTTTCATGCTGCTGATAAAATATACCCAAGACTGGGTAATTTATAAAGAAAGAGATTTAACGAACTCATGGTTCCACATGGCTGGTGAGGCCTCACAATCATGGAAGAAGGTGAAGGAGGAGCAAAGGCATATATTATATGGCGGCAAACAAGAAAGAAAGAAAGTGAAGTGAAAGGGGTTTCACCTTATAAAACCATCAGGTCTTATTCACTACCATGAGAACAGTATAGGGGAAACTGCCCCCATGAAACACCTACTGGGTCCCTCCCACAAAACGTGGGGATTATGAGAGCTACAATTCAAGATGAAATTTGGGTGAGGACACAGCCAAACCATATCACTACTTTAAAATTCATGTGGAACCAAAAAAGAGCTTGAATTGCCAAAGCAATCCTAAGCAAAAAGAACAAAGCTGGAGGTATCACATTACCCAACCTGACACATACTATAAGGCTATAGTAATCAAAAGAGGATCTGTATTTTAATGAGATCCCAGGTGACTGTATGCACATTCTACTTAGAAAGCACCAATATACACAGTATTTTCTCTCTTATTTTATAAAAGGACATTTAAATAAATCTATGATTAAAGAATTTTCTATACATTATTAAGCCCACATGAGAAATTTCTTTTAAATTTGATGTCACTTTTCTCATAGAATTAAAGTTTTTTTTGGACTATAATAATTATAATATCAATCTGACCTTCCTTTTTGCTTTGGCCACTAGGAAGCTCATAAATAGCTTTTCCTTAGCAATGTCATCTGTTCTTGCCTTCTTATTTTAATTTGTATTTCCTCTTGTCTGGTAGTTTTCATTATATTTTATTATTCCATTGTATATGTTTCTTAAAATAATTTTATCTTGTTTATCCTAACATTAATATAGGGGGAAAAATAAATTGACACTCTTCAGCCTGGCATTGAGTAATTACATTCAATGTGATCTTCCACCTTCCTGACCTCACCTCCTGTTCCTCCCAAACAAGAACACCGTATTCTAACCTAACTATTGACCCTTTTCCATCACCCAAACATCCTTTCTTTTCTTTGAATAGGCTCTCTTAATCTCTCAAAGTTCAGCCCAAATTAAATCTTCTACTTGATAGTTTGCCCTGGTCATCCTGGTGAAAAGTTCTTTCCCCTCTTACCTCCAAAAAACACTCTGTTGAGATCCTTAAATGCAATTTGGCAGTTAGCTTCATGTTGTGTCCATTTACATATGTGGCTTTCAAAAGTACTTTGAGGGAAGGGAGTATGTATTATTTGGGTCACCTGCAGTGTCTATTGCCCAGATGATGCTCTATTAATGAATGAATGAAAGTGTATTAAGTACATGTGATGAGAATTTCAGTTGGTTTCAGCTTAATAAAAACAGATTTGAAACAAACAACCAATATGGTAAGTATAATAATCTATTATTTTTACTTTTCTGCTTCATTCATCATTCAAAGGAGCTCATAACCCAGGATTTGGTTGGGCATCTGAAAAATTTACTCAAAATTTGTAAGACAACAAGAATATATGATGTGCCCTTTAAGTAAAGTCAACGAGGTGTTGGAATGTGGGGTAAGATGTATGAGATGTCTGTGTATAGAAGATATTTACATTTTCGCCAGAATCACGCTGCTCCCCAGAGGGCTTCTGGCACCATTTCTAAAGACTCACAGGCCTTTAGCCAAGTCTTTCAGGGCCAAAGCTCCCCATGGACTGTCTCACAAGATCTGCAGGGGAACAAGGTAACACTGACTTTGGTGGCTTAGAGACAGTGCAACACAGCAGCAGACAGACAGCCTGGCACACAGCCAGCTAAGAAAGTGGGACATCTGGGTGCAAGCCAAAACATCTCGCTGACCTTGAGCTGAAGGGATGAGCCTCTGGCAGGCACAATCAAAAGGCTCAGATTCCCTAAGCAGAGAGCGAACATTACATCCAACTGCAAGGGAGTAGTCCATGCCACATTCAGCAGCCTAGGACACAGAGCACAAATTAACAAATTCACCTTTGTTAATTAGGGCAGGACAATAAGATTTGAGCTGTCAGAAATATAGTGCAAGCTAAAAATATAATTTTAAATTTTGTAGTAGACACATTAAAAACATAAAAAGAAACAGGTAAAATTAATTTTAACAATATACTTTCTTTAACCCAATATATCTAAACTTACATTTCAACACTTAGTCAATATTTAAAATTATTAATAAGATATGTCCATTTTAAGTCTTTGAAATCCACATCTCAATTTGGACTAGCCATATTTCTAGTGCTCAGTAGCCACCTGGGTCTGGTGGCTACAATATTGGACAGTGCAGACTTTAAATACTGAAAATACAAAAATAGTAAATTATCTATGAATAATAGAAAGGTTCTGGCATTGTAGATTAAGCTATCTAGCTTATATTTCTAATCCTTGGTTACAGTTTTTTGGCACTAGAGAGGCCGTTTAACCTGAGCATCTCCCCATCAGAAAAAAATGTTGATAAATAATCTCTACCTTTCAAGTTTGTTGGCATCAATGTGTGCCGAGTACCAGAACACAGCCAGGCCTCCAGAGGACACCGAATACGTGACAATATACTGATAACATATTTATATAGAAGGGCTCCAGAGCTACCCACAGTGAGAGTAAGAAATCTCTCTGAAGGGAATTAGAGCCTCTCATTTTTCCTGGCTAAAAATCACAAAAATAGAAGAGAATGTGGCAGTTTCATTCTAGCTTTTTTCTAATCTTACAGTATAATATTCCAATAGATTGTATCCCTTCATGTATTGCATCCCTTTTATGAAAATACGCAGATTTCCAGGTTCTAGTCTGGCATTTAAACAGCTAAGAAGTCTTCACTCCAACCCAAAAAGTAAAGAGCTAAACAAACTGGAACATCAACAACTCTTCTTAGATCTGTCAGAGAAGGGAGGTCACGGGGAACACCACCATCCCCAAAACTCTGTTGTCCAGCCTGTACAATAGAGCGAGAGTCTATCAAAAGACAGACAGGCAGATACAGAAAATCACAACTTAGCAGAGCAGAAACCTTCACAGGAACAAATACCTGAAGAAATAAAGGTAAAATAAAAACATTTACTTTTTTATTCTTAATAGAGCTAATAGATAATAGCATGTTCAAAATAACAGCAATAATGTATTTGATTATATATGCGCACACGCGTGTGTGTGTGTGTGTGTGTGTGTGTAAGTGAATGGCAGTGAAGAGACCAGAGACAGGAGTGAGGAAGGAGTTGGGAATACTTTGTTATTGTAAGGTACTCCACAGTACCCATGAAGTGGTATAGTGTTATCTGAAAGTGAACTAGAATTAGTTGTAAACATGTATTGCAAACTCTAGAGCACCCACTTTAAAAAAAAAGCTTTTAAAAAATGAGTATAGACAGAAGACAGGTGATTTCTGCATTATCAACTGAGGAACACAGCTCATCGCCAGCAGCGGATCAAAGCTGGACGGAGAATGATTTTGACAAGATGAGAGAAGAAGGCTTCAGTCCATCAAACTTCTCAGAGCTAAAGGAGGAATTACGTACCCAGTGCAAAGAAACTAAAAATCTTGGAAAAAGAGTGGAAGAATTGATAACCAGAATAATTAATGCAGAGAAGGCCATAAACGAACGGACAGAGATGAAAACCATGACACGAGAAATACATGGCAAATGCACAAGCTTCAGTAACCAACTCGATCAACTGGAAGAAAGAGTATCAGCGATTGAGGATCAAATGAATGAAATGAAGAGAGAAGAGAAATCTAAAGAAAAAAGAAGAAAAAGAAATGAACAAACCCTGCAAGAAGTATGGGATTATGTAAAAAGACCAAATCTACGTCTGATTGGGGTGCCTGAAAGTGAGGGGGAAAAGGGAACCAAGTTGGAAAACACTCTTCAGGATATCATCCAGGAGAACTTCCCCAACCTAGTAGGGCAGGCCAACATTCAAATTCAGGAAATACAGAGAATGCCACAAAGATACTCCTCGAGAAGAGCAACTCCAAGACACATAATTGCCAGATTCACCAAAGTTGAAATGAAGGAAAAGATCTTAAGGGCAGCCAGAGAGAAAGGTCGGGTTACTCACAAAGGGAAGCCCATCAGACTAACAGCAGATCTCTCGGCAGAAACTCTCCAAGCCAGAAGAGAGTGGGGGCCAATATTCAACATTCTTAAAGAAAAGAATTTTCTTTTTTTTTTATTTTTTTTAATTTTTTAAATTTATTTATTATTATTATACTTCAAGTTGTAGGGTACATGTGCATAACGTGCAGGTTTGTTACATATGTATACTTGTGCCATGTTGGTGTGCTGCACCCATCAACTCGTCATTTATATCAGGTATAACTCCCAATGCAATCCCTCCCCACTCCCCCCTCCCCATGATAGGACCCGGTGTGTGATGTTCCCCTTCCTGAGTCCAAGTGATCTCATTGTTCAGTTCCCACCTATGAGTGAGAACATG